>NW_026686395.1:0-1500 GCF_943735745.2 Anopheles bellator | reverse complement strand
CCCCGTGAGTTTTGAAATCGCCGTGAGTTTGCTGGTGGAAGACGAACGTTGGAGAGAAAGAAAAAGGAATAGAAATAACAGAGACAGCGAGATCGGCGCAAAGTCCCGAAGTTCCGAGGGTCCGACAGTCTCTCTTTAAGTTTTGGTGTGGAGTTAGGCGAATCGGGACGAAAACTCTGCCTCTGTTTTTTCTAAGTGCCAAGTGTAAAGTACCAAGTGCTTGTGCTTCTCTGTCGATCACGGGTGATCCTGATAGAAATAATCCAGGTAAGTTTATTGGACAGTATTCAGTGACAACCAAATAATGTTGAAATGTTTTCGCTTTGCTCGTTTCAGATGTCCAATCAGATGTCCAGATGGGATGCAAAGGATTCGATGCAATGCATTTTGCAACGAAGGCAGCTACGCACCAAATTGTGAACCGCTAGTGCAGAGTGAAGAGTGTATGCGAAAAAAGAGAGAGAAAATATATCGAAATGTACCGCCAAAATACGAACTGTTTCATTTTGGTTAGGGGGAATATGGGAGAAAGAAAACGAAAAAAGCGAGAGAACACACAGGTGAGAGACAGGGGGCCGCTCGGTGAGAGAATTCAATCCACTGCCCACTTCATAGATCAATCCACGGATCACTGCGATTTCACTATGGAAGCTCTTCGGGACAAAATATATGAAGCAGCCGTCCAGTAGTGGATGAGTAGTGGATGAGTAGTGGAAGCCTCCATACTGAGAAATCGAAAATTGTTCACTGGGGAGTACTCCACCGCCGTCGGCACGCGATGAGTTATCCGGGTTGCGATCGGTTCTGACAACAGTATAGTTCTCACCAAAGATCAAGCTCGAGGGAATGCACTCGTTAAGCCACGTTTCGGTGAGTAAGACAACATCATAGTCTTGTTCGGTAAGAGAGAGACGGAGACTGTCGATACGTGTGCGTAGGCCCCGTACATTCTGATAGTAAATAGATAAGCCAGAGTCTATTCTTCTACCGTGCCCGGTGCGGAGGTGTCCAAGCGAGTCTCTTCGAATGCATTCGGTGGCGGTGGAACTGGTGATGATGGAGGACGCCAAAAATTTTGATGGAGATGTTTAGTGTCATTCCGCGGTACGAATTCCCGAAACAGCAGGCCGCGTGGCCACGTGGCTGGAGATAAAGCAATGTCCCGAAGCTCGGCTGGAACACCGAGTTTAAAAGATATAAACGTCAGTGTGTTAGGGTCGCGGTCACGAGGCATCAGGTTATACACCAGAACATCACTTGAGTCAAGTGATTTGCACGCCATTCTGGTCATCTCGTCCGTAGTGACGTCTGGTGCAACCCGAGTCACATAGAGCCAGGTCCGCGGTGCGTTGGGAGCAATTGTTCTGATCCGACGGTCGGGGGAGCAGTCCGGAGCGGTGCCTTGCACGAGTGGTATGGGTGCAGAGCGAGTGGGCGGCGAGCGATCCAGTAGCCTACGTTTAGGCGCATTGGCCAGTACTTCGCTAAAAAGGCCCCCGG
>NW_026686394.1:0-1500 GCF_943735745.2 Anopheles bellator | reverse complement strand
CACAACGAATGTAGACAAACTTGTGCGGATGGCAACAACGTGTCGCTAGCGACATGCTGTCGTCGTTATCATGACTTTGAGTTGAGGCATTCACGTCTCATAAGTTCGCGGCTAAATTGTTTGTTTGTTTCCGTGCGAAGGAAGTTGTACCGTTCCATGGCAGCGGCTCTGCCAAGACATGAAGACGTGTTTTTGGTGGGCGTGTAAAGCAGTGCCGTGCTTGCTTTCGGGAAAACTTAAGTGAAGGTGGCGTAGACGGATTGGCTTCGCGATGTTGTGAATAATTAAGTATCTAACTGTGCTATGACCGTCACCGTTGCGACCTTGACAGTGATGGACCCCGCAGCAACTGAGCCCCTGGAACCGTTTTTGAGGGGGTACGAACTAACTCGAATAACACCTTTCCAGGGTGACGTTGTAACGTTAACGAAAGGTGCCGACCTAATCCCGAAACGACGGGAATTTCTGATACGGAAAACACCTTCAGATGCGGAAAACGAAATAAATTACAAAACTTGGACGGACGCTTAATCTTCGCCGTCGGCAGTCCCTCTCGGCTGTTGGCGAGCCCACCAGAGTGGCGGATGATGCTCTTGCGGTGGTGAAGATTAACTTCTTTGGAGAGCGTTGGTGGTCACCCAACTCGGCCATAGAAGCGGAATGCTATAAAGGCGATTCCCGTGCGCTGAACGACTGTTCGAGATGGCCCTCCGGAACGATGAGGCGAAACGTCATCAAGAGCATCCAGACGACTGCGGTTGGCAATCTTTTTATTCATTTCATTTCAAATGTCCAACACCAGCCGTGAAACATTGTCCGAGCTTAAGTCAGCCAAATGCCTCCAAGGTTTACGTTTTTGAACGGAGAACCTTAAATCGATTTCTTATGAAGTCTATGCTCTGCGCTATGGTCACTGGCGAATGACCGGCGAAAAATGGCAACGATCGGCAACGAAGTTTTGCATGAGTCAGGACCCCCGAAATCACGACCGACGAAAGAACGAAACGAAACGAAATATGATTTACGCCCCGGCTTTGGTGAGCTTGAGTACGCAACGAGCATAAAACAGTCTTGGTCACAGAAATGCTTCAGACGATCGCCATTGGCCTTTGGAGCGATGCATATTCATGCGTATGGTTTGCGTATTGCGTATTTGCGTTCGTAAGCGATGCGTATTTGCGTCCGTAATTCGTTTGGTTTCGAAACCGCTTCCTGACAAAGCTTCGGTGGGTTCATAAAATTAAACAGTTTGACGAAAACGTGGGTAATATATTCAACTCGCGAAAACTGATTTGTGAGAACTGGAAACTACACTAATAATGTGGAAAATGAATCATATTACTAAACAAACGTTTTCAAGAGAACCGTGAACAGCACTTAATGTTGAAAATTTTGTACTTTTAATAGCCTCATCTAAAAGGGTCCTTACATAATGACGCCTTCACTTAGGTGTATGATATTGTTGCATTCATTTAAGTTTTAAGTGATTCAGTAATATTT
>NW_026686393.1:0-1501 GCF_943735745.2 Anopheles bellator | reverse complement strand
CGTGACTTTATGTCGATTCCGAACGCGTTCGGGGTTGAATTATTATTGAAAACACCACTCACAATTCCATGAACCTGTTCGTGTCTACCGATTCAGTGTTCGGTGGACAGGATATGTTGAAGTAGAGGCACCCATTTGTATCGTTTGTCGATTTTCGCTATTCCGCTGCTACAAATCCGAATTTGCACAATTGATGACTCGCAATCCTGAATTACTCGTTTTTTTTCACTCGCCAAGATCTAAAGCACGTGGAATTTAAAATGACACTTTAAGCAACTTTTATGATCATAGATTATGCGAACGACATCCAAAGCATAGCAAAGCAACACTGAAGCGACTGAAAATGGGGTTATCAAACGTTTTGCGAATAAGTGAACTATAAGCACAAAAAAGTTGTTCTTCTCTTTTAACTTTATTCAAATTCAGATGTTATATGCAAACTTAGCTATTGCATCTTGAGGAATGCATATTGAGGAATTATGTGTGTTTATGGTGCTGGGAATATTGTTGAATGTGTTGTTTTAAATGAATCTGTGAGTCTTTTTGTAATGTAGTGGTGAATAAACAACGTATTGTTCCTATTGTGAATATCAGTAGCTCTGTGCCAAGGGGCTAAGCTTGATTTGATCTACAGAATCCTTAGGTCCTGCCTTGTTTGCAGCTACGAGAACTGCGTAGGACATAACTGAAGGAAATGCAGTTAAAAAGATTTTGTTGTTGTGGAATGTTTGGATAGTCTCTGGATGAAGCGCTATACATTTTCAATAAATACGTTACGTATCATGTTTTATGTATGCATTTTGGATCATTGCCACCTTTCCTATGTTATCTTCCAAAAACAATTACTCTTGTCCAGCTAATCCACATTGCCTTTACATTGTGCTGGCCATAATCCTTGTCGGTGACACGGTTGCGCACAGTGCAATCTTCTCCGGAACTGTGAATTATTTTCCGATTTGATGAATATTCATAGCGCGGTAGATCCATCCGTGCGCCGGCGGGAAGCTCCGAACCAATATAAGATTTTCGTCTGTTTGGTGACGGATTTGCACGGCCACGTTTCCGTTTCCGCTTATTTTTGCATAGATTCCGTCCGATAAGTGCTGTGGGCGGACGGGCGCGTAACGCCTCGATTATTACGTATTCCACGTGTCCGTGAGCCTGGCTTTGGGTTTCGTTAGGAATTTGTACGGATTGGGGATTGCGTGCGATTGCTTCGCCAAACTGTTGGCTGAGCGAGGCTTGAGCCGCCGTCCGCATCAAACGCTAACAATTTTCTGCTACAAGCAAGTGAAGCAGCTCGCTCGTGGCCACCTAATGAGACACATAACCTGATTCGAATGATGATGGGTAGGGTTAACACAGAGTATCGTAGTACCGAAATCCAATTAGCTGTGTATCAACAGTGCCCGTATTGTTACTAGCGGTTAACGAAGGATAAGGTTTTACATTCCCTACATGGCAAAGAGAAGTGAAATGTCGACATTGTCACAGTCTAGTT
>NW_026686392.1:0-1501 GCF_943735745.2 Anopheles bellator | reverse complement strand
TGGTGAAGGTGTTGCCAAGAGGGTTTAGAATATTGCTCCGGGGGGATAGTCACACCTGAGGCGGAGAGCCGGACTGCCGCGACCGCGAACCAAAATCTGGTGAACCAACCCGGGCATCGTCCACTGCGGTGGCGCCGTAGTCACAGAAGTCCCGGAAGGGGAGTCCTGCGGGCCAGGTTGCCGGGGAAAGGGCCTTCTCCCGTAGAGCAAGCGACATCCCAACCTTATACGACACAAAGGAGAGAGTGCTCGCGTCCTTGCCCTTAGCCAGCAACCGGATAACAGAGATGTTATCACTGCCTAATCGCTCCTTCGCAAGGGCTTCCACTTTATCGGTGGTCACCGATGGCGCGATGCGGGTGAGATAAAGCCAAAATTCCGGACGCTCGAGCGGCACAGTTTGGATGGTGCACGTGGAGTCCCGACCGGTCCCGGTGAGTAGTGGTGGTGGTGGTGGTGGAAGCGCAGCCGTCACCAGTGCTGGAGGAGAGCGCGACGCTTTGGCAGATGGTAATGGATGGTTGGATGGTGATGGGATCGAGAGAGCTGCTCTCGGCTTCAGCGGAGCCGGAGTCGGGGCCAATTCACGAGGGCGCGGAACGGCCTTCGAGGTCCTGGTAGAAATCCATCCGTGGTCGTTGGCCTCGGTGACAGCCCCAGCAGGCAGAGCCTCTGCCTCGCTCTCATTCGTACGGTGCGGTGTGGGTCCAGGACGAGAGGCCGTGAATGAGGAATTTGTTTTCGACGGTGAATTGTGCGTTGCGTTGTGCGATGAGCGGATGGCACTGCTAATGTTGGTGTTGGAGTTGGTGTTGGTGTTGGTGATGGTGGCCTGCGATCGAGTGGCGATGCGTGTGGTGGCTGCTGATGAGGTCGGCTTCACGCCAGGAAGTGGTACGTGAGAAAGCCGGAGCTCTATCTCACTCGCGAGTATACTCATCTTCTCATCCATGAGGCGTGAGAGCTCGCTTAAGAGCACACTTGACGGCGCGTAGGGAGCAACATCATGGCGGCAAACATCACAGAACCATCTAAGGTTTTGCCTAGCTAATAGTTGCTTAGTGCAGGACTTTCCAAGTTTCAGGCAATCCGGATGGAACAGCCCGTTGCACGCCATTCCCTGATGCCATCCGCTGCAGGAAACATAATCACCGGCAATCGCTTGTGAGCAGACCCCACAGACGGCCATCACTGCACTCCTTAAAAGCGACGCACTGGGAGAAGCGGAAACCACGAACGAATTTTCTCGAATATTGCTGGTGCGCGCACGAATATGCCAACAGATCAATGAAATCAGATTACTTTACAGAGTACCGACGCGAATGCCACCGACGATAACGCGCAACGCACTCGAAAACAACCAAAGAGTTGTCGAAAACAGCGGAGTGGAACAGAAACGCGTCTGATCAGTGAGAGAGATCAGTGAGACGACTCGTGACGACTCGTGAGAGAGATCAGTGGGCAAGCAGACTCCCTGTTTGGAAGGGAATGGATCAAGCCG
>NW_026686391.1:0-1503 GCF_943735745.2 Anopheles bellator | reverse complement strand
ATCTGAGGAATGATATTTGTACATTGGAGTCTCTTTGGAACAAGTTTTTTGATGTTCTATTGTAAAAAAAATGTATTTTTCTTGTCAAGGCTACGAACTTATTGAACAGCCTAGTAGTGATCGATATCTCATATTTCAATTTCTAGTTTAGGATCGTTTTAAAGCTGATACTTTGCACTTTAAAAAAAGGCTTTCACTATTTTTCACTATTGCTATTCGGTACATTTTACAATTTCTGACAGATAAAGGCGAAAAGTCAAGCTAGGCCACTGAAATTTTGCATGGTGTCATGGTGGCTTTTGACAGGAATCATTTATTATGAGTTGTTTCCGTATATCCTAAAGCTAAATTCAGATCTCTACTGTCAATAACTGCACGGTTCGATGCTAGCAATTGACTAGAAACGAAACCAGAATTGGTCAACGGAAGAGATGTTGTGTTGCATCAGGGCAACGAAATGTCACACACTCTAGAGCCTTTCGAAATGTCTTTAGTGACTCGCCAAAAAGTCCGGCAGCTTGGTTGGGAAATTCTAATGCACAGTCCTGACCTTTCCCCAAGCGATAGTCCTGACCTTTCCCTAAGCGATTGACATCTTTTTCGCGCATTACAAAACGTTCTGAATGATGAAAGATTGAGATCGAGAAAGGACTATGAAAAAAGATTGCAAGAATTTATGGTCAACAACGACCAAGGCTTCTATAAAAAAGACATTCTACCTTTCAAAAGTAGCAACAATTTTCGGATCATTGGAAACCTTTTTAAAAAAAGTTTTGAATTTCATTCAAAAATAATAGAACACTCGTTTTACCCAGTCTCTTATGTAACTTGTATTTATTTTTTGAGTTAGTATTACGAGTGTTTTATTGAAAATTGTGTGGGAGAAACAGGAACTGACGGACGGAACGGAACACACACACACACTCACACATTCACGCACACTCCTACCAGAGGCTCCTCCGATCGCCCAGGATCCACCGGTTGAGATTGGCAAAGTTTCCTTTTTTTTCCTCGCGGCTCGCGGGCCGCGAAACAATGCACCTAATGGCCTGCACTGCTAGCCACAGGATCCCAGGCCTGGATCCGTGCACTAGTGTGTGTGTGTGTGTTGGTGTCGGGGGGGATTTTGTGATGTTCTCGGTGTTTCCGAGGAGCTCCTCGCGCATTTTGGGCCGAAAGAGAGAGAGAGAGGGGGGGTGGGGGGAGAGTCTTATCGCCTTCGCGGCATCGGCCGCTGAGTGTTTCCGCTGGTCGGTAAGTGAATTGTTAACACACACACACCGACACACACAGAGACATCCTGTAAAGATGGTTGTAACGAGCTCGGAGTCAGATATCAGCCGAGGCAGAGCACCGGGAGGATTGGGCTGGGTGGATTGAGTCATTCGGTAATGGGAAATAGCGTCAGACTACACACCCACTCACCCACCCACTCGAGCCACCCCACCCGGCAAACCCACCCACACCGCCCGCTTAAGCACGTGCTGACCGAATGGATTCGTT
>NW_026686390.1:0-1504 GCF_943735745.2 Anopheles bellator | reverse complement strand
GTTGTAACTTCGTCACTTCAATGGATGAGGCTTCGCCAAAATATGCTCGGGGTATTTTGACCGTTTCAATTCCCTTCATCTGTTGCATCCAACTTTGCCACCTTTGGTAACTTTCTTGCGGTACTTCTTCATCCCAAGCGCACCCCGCTCTCCACAGGTCTTGCACTAGCATCTTACCTAACACGGTGATAGGTGCCAGGAATCCTAGCGGATCGAAGACGGTCATGATGCTACTAAGTATGCTTCGCTTGGTAGGGAAGCTGTTTTCGTGTAGATTGGGAGAAGCCAAGAAACGGAAACAGTCATCCTTTACATCCCACGAGATGCCCAGCACTCGATCAGCAGGAATTTGAACGGATTTATCGCGCAGAGCTATCATTTCCAAAGCGAGAGTCTCACCCATCTTTTCGCAGAAAGTCTCTGAGTTGCTCACCCAATTTCTAATGACGAATCCTCCCTTGGAATGCACATGCTTCACTTCGTTAGCTAGCTCCAATGCCTCTTCCACGCTGTCAACGCTATCGAAATAATCGTCGACGTAGTGATGATATCGAATCGCTGTGTAGGCCTTTGGGAACTTGTCGCGAAATTGTTTAGCGTTGAGGTTTTTTACGTACTGGGCACTGCATGGGGAACACGTCGCCCCGAAAGTGGCTACATCCAACACAAAGATCTGAGGGTCGGTTTCATCTCCGCATGCTGGGAACAAGAAGCGTTGCGCTTGTTTATCTTCCGGTCGAATCTTAATTTGGTGATACATTTCCTTTATATCTCCGCCGAATCCAATACGTCGCTCGCGCCATGGTAGAATGACGGACAGTAACGAAGTTAGCATATCCGGCCCTTTCAGAAGCTCGGAGTTCAGGGATATTCCTTCAACAGTGGCGGCTGCATCCCACACTAGTCTTATTTTTCCTGGTTTTCGTGGGTTTTGTACGACGTTAAGGGGTATATACCAAACGGTTGACGGTGGGGAATTCTCTAGCTCGTATTGCGTCAGCCTATGTGCGTACTGTTTATCTACGTAATCGTTCACGATCTGTCGCACAGTACTTTCCAGTTGTGGATTTTTCGCTAACTTTCGCTTCAACCCAACCAATCGTCGTTTAGCCATTGCAAGACTATCAGGAAATCTTCTACAGTCCGTCTTCCACAGCAGCCCGGTTTGGAAGCGATCGTTGACGCGCACGGTTGTTGACTTCAGCAGTTTGCGCGCTCGGGCGTCGCTACTTGACTCCGGGATGAACATAGACGAGACTCCACTTTCCTCCAGGGAATACTGGCTGCGCAAAAGGTCGTGCAGCACTTCATTTGTAATAGGGTTAGCAAAGTGGGAGAGCGCATGTTCGGCTTCCAGGTAATTTCCCGCTTCTGGTCCGTAGATGGTCCACCCCAGTTTGGACCTGACTCCAATTGGCTCGTTAGGTTGCCCTATTCTGGCCTCAATAGGGGCGAATAAGTGAAGGTTGTCTAAGCCTATCAACACTTGCGGTTCTTTAGAGCA
>NW_026686389.1:802-1504 GCF_943735745.2 Anopheles bellator | reverse complement strand
CGCAAGACTCTTGCGTTGAGTCGGCATCGGATCGGATCGGAGAGTGAGCGAAGAAAGCCCGCATCCGCTCCTTGGCCACCTTTCAACACTGCCGGTGTGCAGTTGCAGCAGACACACACCACAAGATGGTCCGGGTTTTTCCTTAATAATTTTTATTTCTTTCTGTCGACCAACCGAACGGCGCAGATTGCATCACAAGCACGGGGTTTGCGCGGAACGTCTTCGTCGCTCCGGTGTTATTGATTGCTGCTTCAGTCATTCCCGCGGCTAGATGGGAGAGTGGTTCCCTTTTTGCGTTTCGAGACACCGTCAGGTCAGGCTGCGGGTTCAACACCTCCCGGTTTCGAAAAGGTGCGTCTGGCGAGTACGCGATGCATTTGAGGCCGTAAACTTACGTGGGACGGTCGGAGTAAGACGCACCACCGGATGAAATTTGTCTTCCAACACCAACGTCTCGTCACGTCTCTCTCAAGAAGCCGCACGGCCCTCGGTGCTGATGCTCGATCGAATGCTCGATAAATTTAATCGAACGAATTCCGCCATCTGAGGCCGCGAGCCGTCCTCACCGAGACTCGTTACATAAGTGCCCAATTCATAAAAATAACAGCGACGCTCGCGTGCTGTCCGGAATCTGCCCTCGGGGCCTCTAGTTTTTGGAGCCGCATCTTCCCTGGGTCTCGCATTGGGTCATCGGGTTTCGGG
>NW_026686389.1:0-702 GCF_943735745.2 Anopheles bellator | reverse complement strand
CGCAAGACTCTTGCGTTGAGTCGGCATCGGATCGGATCGGAGAGTGAGCGAAGAAAGCCCGCATCCGCTCCTTGGCCACCTTTCAACACTGCCGGTGTGCAGTTGCAGCAGACACACACCACAAGATGGTCCGGGTTTTTCCTTAATAATTTTTATTTCTTTCTGTCGACCAACCGAACGGCGCAGATTGCATCACAAGCACGGGGTTTGCGCGGAACGTCTTCGTCGCTCCGGTGTTATTGATTGCTGCTTCAGTCATTCCCGCGGCTAGATGGGAGAGTGGTTCCCTTTTTGCGTTTCGAGACACCGTCAGGTCAGGCTGCGGGTTCAACACCTCCCGGTTTCGAAAAGGTGCGTCTGGCGAGTACGCGATGCATTTGAGGCCGTAAACTTACGTGGGACGGTCGGAGTAAGACGCACCACCGGATGAAATTTGTCTTCCAACACCAACGTCTCGTCACGTCTCTCTCAAGAAGCCGCACGGCCCTCGGTGCTGATGCTCGATCGAATGCTCGATAAATTTAATCGAACGAATTCCGCCATCTGAGGCCGCGAGCCGTCCTCACCGAGACTCGTTACATAAGTGCCCAATTCATAAAAATAACAGCGACGCTCGCGTGCTGTCCGGAATCTGCCCTCGGGGCCTCTAGTTTTTGGAGCCGCATCTTCCCTGGGTCTCGCATTGGGTCATCGGGTTTCGGG
>NW_026686388.1:0-1504 GCF_943735745.2 Anopheles bellator | reverse complement strand
ACCCATCGCGACTGACGTGACGTGTCAGCCGCGGTGGTAACGGCGGTCAGGCCAAATGTCACATCGGACAAGCGGTGGCCGGATATCGTCAGGTTAGAGGCCCGAGTGAGTGCCGAGCACCCTGCGTGGATGACTCGGACTCACCTTGGGTCACGGCGATGGGGATCGTGCGATCGGCACCGGGACCCATCGGCCTCATTTTTTCATTCGAATTCGGACTCGCGTGCTAGAGTACATTCTTGTGATAGTGAAGAGCAAAGTTGAAAAAACGGTTTTTCGTACGGAAAGTCTTTAAGCCGGTCCGATTTTTCGAGATTTCTGATCAGCGGGGGTGTCGGGTCGTGCCAGGGGGATAAGTGAAGGAAAAGCCGGTGAAAGTGCCCAGCGTTGCACCGATCGATCGGATCAGCGCCAAGGAGTATCGGGCCGCTTAGTGCACCGGCGCAGGTGATCGGCGGATAGACGGACGGTTTTTCTGCGTAAAGCGAGGTGTAAAGTGGCGCGTGGGGCACATTTTCCACCAGTTTGGCCCAGTTTTGGACTTGCACAGAGTGACATTTTCTGCTGGGGCCGTGAAAGTGTGAAGTGTGGAGTGCGGATAGGTGCGGTGACAGTGACCAAAGCCGGGTTTTTCTGGCGAGTGTTCTGTGGGGGGGCATAACATCTGAAAGGCCGAGGGGCACAGTTTTCGACGGGGGGTTTTTTTATGGGTAGTTTGGAGAGTGAAAACTGTGAAAGGGTATCCTGCTGGAGGGCCGATTTTGTGGAAAACGGCCCAACGTCGGGTCTGTGACGGGCAAAGCGAGAAGGCGTGAGAGCCCACGCCAATCTGTGCCGCCCGGGACTTGTCAAATTTCTTCACTAGTTGAGTGCATAGGAGCTCCCTCGCGGTTTTAGTGAGCTCTTTTTCCCCAATTTGCGCACAGTTAGCCTCTTTATGTGCAAACGGGATTTTTTGTTCGAGTTTTTGGGAGAGTGATTAGCGCAGGATCACAAGAGTGGATAAGCAGGAAAGGCTGCGAAGCCAAGCAAGTGCAAGTGGGACCACCGCCGAACCGTTTTCCAGCGGTAAAACTGCTACCGGCTGTGCGGATAGGGGAGAAAAGAGAGGAACTAAAATTGAAGGGGAAAAGCTCAGACCGGGGGTGCGCGTCTGTTTTACTAGATTAAGCCGTGTTCAAAACAAAGGAGCCGGGTAAGTGAGAGAGTAAATAAGACGGCGAAAAGAGAAAGAACGTGAGTTTTTCCTTTTATGATTTTTTATCTGCAGCCTCTAGGAAAGTAAAACTACTAACCCTTGCGTAAAAACACCTACTGGTTAACACCTAACACCTCAAATAAACTACCATAACTACACAAACCTACCCAACCAGAATTGCAGCGACCAATACAAAAACTAACACAAACCAAATCAGTAATGCCCCCCTCCGTAAACTTATTCTCTCTTGGAACATCAAAAGTTTAAAAAAGAATAGCGCAGAGTTAGAAATATTAGCCGACAGAC
>NW_026686387.1:0-1504 GCF_943735745.2 Anopheles bellator | reverse complement strand
TCTTCTGACGCGTCGACGAAGGTGTGGAGCTCCGTTGTACACGCTGGGTTGATCGCGACTGAGCGGGGAATGCTTATTGTTTTCGCGCTGTCTGCCATAAGTAACCATTCTTGCCACCGTTGCTGAAGTTCATGCGGAATCGCTTTGTCCCACTCTTCCACTGCTTGGTTCACTGCTTTGACGAGCAGTATGCCGTGTATGGTGATATGACTAATGAGTCCGAGCGGGTCGTACATACTCATAACGAAGCTTAATATTTGTCGCTTGGTCGGCGATGTTACTGATTCTAGACCTCTAAAGTTAACCTGATAGCCTATCTGATCTGTCCTGGTGTTCCAGTGTACCCCGAGTACCTTTTCAATATTGCTGTCTTTTTCTTCTAACGTAACAATGGCGCTGGAGGTGTTTCTCTTTTCGTCTGGTATGGTTTCGAGTAGTCTTTTGGAGTTTGATATGAAGTTACGTATCTCGAAACCTCCTTTCTTATGCACTTCGATCACCTGGCGTACCGTTTCGACGGCGTTTTCGAGGTCAGTGAAGCTGTCCAAGTAATCGTCTACATAGTGCTGTCTGACGATGGCTGGTTCCGCCAGGGGGTGGGATGCTGCGTGGAGCTTGGCGTTATGATTTTTTGCAATTTGGGCGCAAGCCGGAGAGCAGGTTGCTCCAAAAGTCATGACTTGCATGGCATACACATCAGGTTCCCGGTTTTCGCGTTCGCGCCAGAGGATTCGCTGCGCGTCTTGGTCCTCCTTCCGGATTCGAACTTGGTGGAACATTTCCTTGATGTCGCCAGTGACGCCAATTTTTCCTTCCCGAAATCTAATCAACACCCCGAAAAGTGGGGCGTTTATGTCTGGCCCAGATATTAGTGCTGAGTTGAGCGACACTCCTTGAACTTTGGCGGCCGCGTCAAAGACGAGTCTAGGCTTTGGGTTGGGTTTGTTCTTGTTAACTACCACGAAGTGGGGTAAGTAAAACGTACGTGGAGTTTTGGTAAGAATTTCCCCTTTCGATAGTTTCCTAAGGTATCCTTTTGCTTGATGGTCTTGGAAAGTTTTCTTCACCCATTCCCGAAGATGGTCATCCTTCTTTAACTGCCTTTCCAAGCATTGCAGCCGGGAAAAGGCGTTCTGATAACTTGAGGGTAATTTCGTGTCATCGGTTTTCCATAAAAGACCGACCTCATATCGTTCACCTTTTCGAACTAGAGTTTTGTCTATGATTTCATTAGTTCTTTCTTGTTCCGGCGCCAGCAGCTGGTTCGCTGGGCGAACGCCAAAAGATTCCGTGGAAAAATATTTCTTGATCAACCGGTTCATGTTTTCTTCCGCTTCGTGGATCAAAAAATACTGCGGATTTTCTCTGTAGCTTATTTGCTCTATTCCAAAGACTGTCCAGCCTAACTTTGTCCTGACTGCCATGGGTTCATCATTCCTTCCATGTCTATGGTTTAGTGGTATCATGAGGTGGCTGTTGTTCAGCCCTATCAAGATAGTAGGGT
>NW_026686386.1:0-1504 GCF_943735745.2 Anopheles bellator | reverse complement strand
ACCCATCGCGACTGACGTGACGTGTCAGCCGCGGTGGTAACGGCGGTCAGGCCAAATGTCACATCGGACAAGCGGTGGCCGGATATCGTCAGGTTAGAGGCCCGAGTGAGTGCCGAGCACCCTGCGTGGATGACTCGGACTCACCTTGGGTCACGGCGATGGGGATCGTGCGATCGGCACCGGGACCCATCGGCCTCATTTTTTCATTCGAATTCGGACTCGCGTGCTAGAGTACATTCTTGTGATAGTGAAGAGCAAAGTTGAAAAAACGGTTTTTCGTACGGAAAGTCTTTAAGCCGGTCCGATTTTTCGAGATTTCTGATCAGCGGGGGTGTCGGGTCGTGCCAGGGGGATAAGTGAAGGAAAAGCCGGTGAAAGTGCCCAGCGTTGCACCGATCGATCGGATCAGCGCCAAGGAGTATCGGGCCGCTTAGTGCACCGGCGCAGGTGATCGGCGGATAGACGGACGGTTTTTCTGCGTAAAGCGAGGTGTAAAGTGGCGCGTGGGGCACATTTTCCACCAGTTTGGCCCAGTTTTGGACTTGCACAGAGTGACATTTTCTGCTGGGGCCGTGAAAGTGTGAAGTGTGGAGTGCGGATAGGTGCGGTGACAGTGACCAAAGCCGGGTTTTTCTGGCGAGTGTTCTGTGGGGGGGCATAACATCTGAAAGGCCGAGGGGCACAGTTTTCGACGGGGGGTTTTTTTATGGGTAGTTTGGAGAGTGAAAACTGTGAAAGGGTATCCTGCTGGAGGGCCGATTTTGTGGAAAACGGCCCAACGTCGGGTCTGTGACGGGCAAAGCGAGAAGGCGTGAGAGCCCACGCCAATCTGTGCCGCCCGGGACTTGTCAAATTTCTTCACTAGTTGAGTGCATAGGAGCTCCCTCGCGGTTTTAGTGAGCTCTTTTTCCCCAATTTGCGCACAGTTAGCCTCTTTATGTGCAAACGGGATTTTTTGTTCGAGTTTTTGGGAGAGTGATTAGCGCAGGATCACAAGAGTGGATAAGCAGGAAAGGCTGCGAAGCCAAGCAAGTGCAAGTGGGACCACCGCCGAACCGTTTTCCAGCGGTAAAACTGCTACCGGCTGTGCGGATAGGGGAGAAAAGAGAGGAACTAAAATTGAAGGGGAAAAGCTCAGACCGGGGGTGCGCGTCTGTTTTACTAGATTAAGCCGTGTTCAAAACAAAGGAGCCGGGTAAGTGAGAGAGTAAATAAGACGGCGAAAAGAGAAAGAACGTGAGTTTTTCCTTTTATGATTTTTTATCTGCAGCCTCTAGGAAAGTAAAACTACTAACCCTTGCGTAAAAACACCTACTGGTTAACACCTAACACCTCAAATAAACTACCATAACTACACAAACCTACCCAACCAGAATTGCAGCGACCAATACAAAAACTAACACAAACCAAATCAGTAATGCCCCCCTCCGTAAACTTATTCTCTCTTGGAACATCAAAAGTTTAAAAAAGAATAGCGCAGAGTTAGAAATATTAGCCGACAGAC
>NW_026686385.1:802-1504 GCF_943735745.2 Anopheles bellator | reverse complement strand
CCCGAAACCCGATGACCCAATGCGAGACCCAGGGAAGATGCGGCTCCAAAAACTAGAGGCCCCGAGGGCAGATTCCGGACAGCACGCGAGCGTCGCTGTTATTTTTATGAATTGGGCACTTATGTAACGAGTCTCGGTGAGGACGGCTCGCGGCCTCAGATGGCGGAATTCGTTCGATTAAATTTATCGAGCATTCGATCGAGCATCAGCACCGAGGGCCGTGCGGCTTCTTGAGAGAGACGTGACGAGACGTTGGTGTTGGAAGACAAATTTCATCCGGTGGTGCGTCTTACTCCGACCGTCCCACGTAAGTTTACGGCCTCAAATGCATCGCGTACTCGCCAGACGCACCTTTTCGAAACCGGGAGGTGTTGAACCCGCAGCCTGACCTGACGGTGTCTCGAAACGCAAAAAGGGAACCACTCTCCCATCTAGCCGCGGGAATGACTGAAGCAGCAATCAATAACACCGGAGCGACGAAGACGTTCCGCGCAAACCCCGTGCTTGTGATGCAATCTGCGCCGTTCGGTTGGTCGACAGAAAGAAATAAAAATTATTAAGGAAAAACCCGGACCATCTTGTGGTGTGTGTCTGCTGCAACTGCACACCGGCAGTGTTGAAAGGTGGCCAAGGAGCGGATGCGGGCTTTCTTCGCTCACTCTCCGATCCGATCCGATGCCGACTCAACGCAAGAGTCTTGCG
>NW_026686385.1:0-702 GCF_943735745.2 Anopheles bellator | reverse complement strand
CCCGAAACCCGATGACCCAATGCGAGACCCAGGGAAGATGCGGCTCCAAAAACTAGAGGCCCCGAGGGCAGATTCCGGACAGCACGCGAGCGTCGCTGTTATTTTTATGAATTGGGCACTTATGTAACGAGTCTCGGTGAGGACGGCTCGCGGCCTCAGATGGCGGAATTCGTTCGATTAAATTTATCGAGCATTCGATCGAGCATCAGCACCGAGGGCCGTGCGGCTTCTTGAGAGAGACGTGACGAGACGTTGGTGTTGGAAGACAAATTTCATCCGGTGGTGCGTCTTACTCCGACCGTCCCACGTAAGTTTACGGCCTCAAATGCATCGCGTACTCGCCAGACGCACCTTTTCGAAACCGGGAGGTGTTGAACCCGCAGCCTGACCTGACGGTGTCTCGAAACGCAAAAAGGGAACCACTCTCCCATCTAGCCGCGGGAATGACTGAAGCAGCAATCAATAACACCGGAGCGACGAAGACGTTCCGCGCAAACCCCGTGCTTGTGATGCAATCTGCGCCGTTCGGTTGGTCGACAGAAAGAAATAAAAATTATTAAGGAAAAACCCGGACCATCTTGTGGTGTGTGTCTGCTGCAACTGCACACCGGCAGTGTTGAAAGGTGGCCAAGGAGCGGATGCGGGCTTTCTTCGCTCACTCTCCGATCCGATCCGATGCCGACTCAACGCAAGAGTCTTGCG
>NW_026686384.1:0-1506 GCF_943735745.2 Anopheles bellator | reverse complement strand
ATTGGTTCATTTGGCGCGTTTTCTCGTTTAATAAAGTGATTTTCTATAGACCTAAATAAATTAAAATTATTTAGTTTTTTAATAAAGTCTCCGATATTTAATAAAGTCTACGAGAAGTTTGGTGAATAAAAATGTAAAATAGATAGACGTACAATTTTCAACGCCAGTATGGTTCTTTAGTTCTTGGGCAGATAATCTTTGTCTACTTCATAATTACTTTGAAACATTTAAAACAGAAATTCTATTCGTGTGTCACAACTTCTCGTTGTGTCATATTTTATCGTATTTTATGCTCGCTAAAATGGAAACATAAACTTTCATAAACTTTTACAGTATTTTTAATCAATTTATTATTATTTTCGCTCTGTTTGTGCTACTCTTTTCCTTCCTCAATCAGCATCAATGTTGCTTATTGTTCCTAGTTTAATCAAATTTGCAAGCGCATCACGTTTGTTCGTGCAACTCCATGTCAGACGAGGCAGAGAGATAATTTATTTCCACCCGCAATCCTAATTAAGTCGTACGATGTGATGCGCTCGCTCCAAACATGCTCTCGGTGCACCTCAATTCGAACCGAACAAAACATGACGGCAGAGATGACCTGTAAAACGAATTAAAAATACCGCGTGTGCCAGGTTTTGGCAATCAAATCTACCTCCGAAATGCAATTGCACATTGCCAAAAATGCCTCCTAGTCCGGGGTTTTGCTTTATGAAAAGCGGGTCAAATGCGAATGCGTCTCCCAATTTGATGATCCTTTGCGGGTGCACATTACCCATTGGGCCATCTGATCGTACGTGTGCTCATATTTCCGGTTGCAACTTCCGGGCGAACAAAATGGCCTGCAACCATAAACAATCGCACCATGTAAGAACCGCGAGAATGTGGCCTGTGGAAAAGGATGTGTTTTAGCCAGAACCAAGCCGCGATGTTGCCGACCAATGAATGGTTCCCTTGGCTCTGGACTCATTTACCGCTCCCGTAGAGCGTGCAGATAGCGGTCGTCGTCATCACAGGACACAGTTCCAACGTACGTGAGGTTCATGAATATGTAAATGTTAATTTATGTCACCAAAGTCTCACACAAAAGCGCCCGACTCCGATAACGCGCTCGGCCATTTCACATTTTCGCACCATCCCGGGAAGTGTGAAGAGATAAAATTCCCGGACGTGAGTAGCAAAATAGCAACCGACGGTCGGTTTCAACGCTCGGTCCTGCGAGTTTCTGAATCAATGAAATCAAATTACTGGAAAAATAGTCGCTCATCCACAGCGACCCCGGGCTGTGCCAAAATGTCTAGACTAGGCGTCCAGGCGTTTTGTGTTCCTGGTTTTTTGTTGCGTTCTATCCAAAGGACAAACACATATCCTGCGTTGCGTTTCGCCCGTCCTAAGTCCGATTTTTTTTAAAAAAATTACAGCAATTTACTCTCGCCTCTCACGTGCTCTGGTACATGCGCCAAATTAAAAGTGTAATAATGCGTCACATGGACGCCCATTTTTCCC
>NW_026686383.1:0-1506 GCF_943735745.2 Anopheles bellator | reverse complement strand
CAAAACTAATAACCACACCGGTAGCGCCAAGAAACCTAATTCCACAACCACCGCGAAATAATTTCAACAGACCTCCACTACCTCCAAGACCTTTCAATAATCAACCATTCCCAGTACAAAGGTACAATAACCAATGGCAAAATAATAAACCACCAGGCATTCCACCAAAAAATCCTTTTAGACAACCAGCACCAGAACCTATGGATGTAGATCAATCCATTAAAACAAAAAACATAAATTATGGAAACCGTCCAAATCCATCACTAAACAACAGACCACCTATGAAAAGACAACGGGTTTTCAACGTAGAAACGTGTGATTCAGAGAGATATTTGGATCAGGATCAAAGGTATGCGGAAGAATATGACGACGCCGAAACCAGTTCATACGAACATTACCAACAGCAAACAGAACAACAAAAAGATGAGCCTAATGAAATCGAAGAGAATGAACTAAATTTTTTAGAATGAAATCTACATTACCTTATTTTTTGTATTACGGTAATGTAGAACAACCATTGAAAATGCTTATAGACACAGGCTCAAACAAAAATTTTATCCACCCAAGATTCGCTAAAATTTCTCACGACATACAAGACCCCTTTTTTATCTCTTCTGTTGGAGGAGACATGGAAATAAAAAAATATTCTCAAGCAAGACTATTTCAGCCATATTCAAATACGATGATAAAATTATATCATTTGACAAATCTAAAATCATTCGAAGCAATTATTGGACACGAAACCTTAAAGGAATTAAATGCCGTAATTGATACAGCGAATGAGAAAATGATAATAAACAAAAAGTTCACAATACCCATTTTACAATACAAATTGCAGCAAGTTAACCAAATTAAAATTCGCGATGAACATTTACAGGCATGTCAAAAAAAGGAACTGCAGAAACTTCTAACGGAGTTCCAAGATCTTTTTCAGCCCTCAGACGCAAAATTACCGTACACCACCAGAGTGAAAGCTGAGATACGAACAACGGACAACTCTCCAGTCTACAGCAAAACCTACCCATACCCCCAAGCACTAAAAGGTGAAGTAAATAAACAAATAGAGAAGTTATTATCCGACGGAATCATCAAACCATCAAAATCCCCTTACAATTCTCCAATATGGATTGTTCCGAAAAAACAAGATGCCTCTAATGAAAAGATATCGACTTGTGATCGATTACAGAAGAACTAACTCAAAAACAATAAGTGATAAATATCCTATCCCGGACACTTCTACTGTTTTAGCGAACTTAGGTTCGAATAAATATTTTAGCACACTTGACTTAGCGTCAGGTTTTCATCAGATTCCGATGAACGAAAAGGACATAGAAAAAACAGCCTTTTCTGTAAACAATGGAAAATTTGAATTCGTCCGAATGCCATTTGGATAAAAAAAACGCTCCATCTATTTTTCAACGAGTTATGGATGATATTTTAAGAGAACATATCGGAAAGATATGTCATGTCTACATCGATGACATAATCATCTTTGGAAAAACATTC
>NW_026686382.1:0-1506 GCF_943735745.2 Anopheles bellator | reverse complement strand
GTTTTCAACGACCAGTACCTCGATCTTGTTGATGCATTCCTTCACATTGTTTTTCTCCGAATCGTCCCCAACAACCTCGAAACTTCCGTTAATTATTTGATAATCGAGCAATTCCAACGTGTCGATTCCTATCAACACCTTTGCGTCGATCGCTGGTACGGGCGCTACCAAGAACTTTGCCACTTGCGTTTTACCGCCAATTTTCACTTTACATACCAGTTCACCATGTACGTGATAATCTTTTCCGCCATACCCGCGGATGATCTGGCCGCTTCGTTTCAGGTCCTCACGTGTTCCTTTGTACAGCCCTTCGAAGAAATCTCGCCGCAAGATTGACACGTCGCTGCCCGTGTCGACCAAAGCCTGCTCCGCGTGCCCGTCGATTTCTACCAAAACAGTGGGGACACGGCGTTGTATTGTGCGAATTTGCGCCGTCTGCTGCACACGGTTTGGGCACTCTCTTGCCCGATGACCTGGCTCGCCGCAAGTAAAACACTTCGGTACCGTGGGGGCACGTTCAATTTCTCCGAACTGCCTCACACCACACGGCGTATCCAGACGCTTTGTTTTACTTCCGGTGCAATTCGTCGCACGGTGGCCCAAGCCGTTACACTTAAAACACTTTGGGCCACTGCTTTTTGTCGGGCAATCATCTAGCTGGTGATCGGAACTTCCGCAGTTGAAGCAATTCTTCTTCCCCTTGTTTCCTTGTCCGCGAGCAGCGTTTCGCTTGTTGTCGACGCGTTCGATGACCGTTAATTTGATTTTTATTTCTCTTATCTCTTTCGCCTCGTGCAATATCATTCTCTGTGTCTGGTCATCTGTGGCTCCATCAGCGATGTATTCACAGACACTTTCCTCGTCCAACGATGCCTTTCTCGCGATCTTCTGCATCGCGTACACGTACTCCATCATTGTCTCATCTCTCCGCTTGCGCCGATGCGCCAGTTGACGATGTACGTCGCTCGCTCTCACCACCGGTTCAAACTCCTCCAACAACTTCGCCTTCAACTGCTGGTACGATCTTATTCCTACCAGCGTACCCATAAAACTACGTGCAGTGCCCGTCAACTTCTTTTTTAACATGATGAACTTCTGCACGTCATTCCAGCCGGCCATTTCGCACGTTTCCTCGAAGTGCTCCAGCCATGGGAGGATGCCTTGCGTCACATCCTCTCCGTATGACTCGATGCCATCTTCGACGTCGCGGAACGTGTAGACGGGTCGGCACTCGGGCTTTATCTTGTCGCGCTGGTCTTCTTCTTCTTGCGCATCCTCGTATGCGCCTTCACAACCGCCCCGCATATCGTGCTCAGCGATGTCGTTCGCCAATTCCTCCTTGGTGCCCAAGGACGATATGCCTCGTGCCTCGCACATTTTCACCAATCCTGGTCGAGTGTAGTCCTGCATCAGTTCTAATGCCTTCTCGGACCGCTCATTCGCCATTACTGGATTCATCTGAAGAGCCCCAACTTGGGGATTCTATTTTCTGAGATAAAACTCGTA
>NW_026686381.1:0-1507 GCF_943735745.2 Anopheles bellator | reverse complement strand
ATTTTGCCACTCTCATAGTAATCGTGTTTCGCTGAATGACAGTTATGATGATGATACTCGGTACCTTTCCATCATTCGGCACGCGCCTCATGCTGATTGTGATGCATTGAATTTGTTGGGTCGAGCGACTACTCGAAATGAAACATCGTCGCCAGCCAATGGAGGATTGTTGTCAAGATGTCGCCAGGAAGCGAATATGTTAACAAAATTACGAATTTTGACAGCACACATACATTCGTGCAGAAAGAAGACGAGGTTGGAATCGTAGGGACTAATTTATATTTGACGAGCTGCGATTTGAGTCACATTCGCTCGTGACTGACGCACAGATTGATGTGTAATAAGAAATGACATTGGCGATGGAATTGGAGTATCGAAGCTATTCAATGCGAGAATTATGTGAAGGGATACGTATGGCCAAATCCGTAAAAGTTGTCCATAAAATGTGAATGTATTTAGTGTACAGACATACGGATGACCGTAACTCTATTTTTTACAGCAAATTATCTAACATCTTAGAGACATTATGTCAAGAAAATTCACTTTGAAGCGATGGACCGTTTAAGCAGGAAAAGTTGTTTGAAAAAATCTCGATTTTTGTTACTTTTTGTTAAGTAAATCGCACTTTTGGGGCAACCCCGTTTAGACCAACAGACCTTTTGTTAACGAACAGAGCACTAAGGATGTCTACATGATGGGTTTGCCACCCTCAAAGATGGCGTCACAACCGCTACGAATGAATGATTTCGCTCGACTAGTGAGCAGTTTGGGGGGTCTGTATTGCATCGGAGTATCACCACGGGCTCCAAACAAGATTTCGGGTGACGGCTGGCTTCCTCTCTCATTAAAGCGTGGCTGCAATCGAGTGTGTTTCCATAAAATTAGTGCTCACTGCAGTGGAAAAAACAGGGGTTTCCCAGTTCAGGAATGTAGCGAAGGGGCTTG
Source organism: Anopheles bellator (assembly GCF_943735745.2). Taxonomy (NCBI): domain Eukaryota; kingdom Metazoa; phylum Arthropoda; class Insecta; order Diptera; family Culicidae; genus Anopheles; species Anopheles bellator. The sequence continues at coordinate 562 of NW_026686381.1, read as the reverse complement.
GCAGATTGTCGTGGTTCGGTTTCCAATCACTGCCTGGGATGTTGGTCCGTAACTCGGGACCACAGCTGCGAGGGTCAGAAAAATAATCGCACTGTAACTAATTAATATCTTCCGGTGCGCGGAACATCGGCGACCGACTTCGGCAGAGTTGGACCACGTAGACCGTGGTAACCCCCAGGCGGGAGTCGCGTAAATATAAATTTGTCGAAATTCGACGTCAATGCTGGGGGTCTTGGGGATTTGCCTTCCTGCTGTGCGCGCCTTGTGTCGATAGTTTTCAGAGGTCTGTGAGCATCAATCGCAGACCCCGCAAACAGAAGACGTAAGATGGTCAGGCCAGCCAGCCATGCTTGACATACCCCAAGTGAATGGATGGACTTGTCCTCGATTCCATCACGCTGGTGATTTTGGTTAATTTGAATATATTAGAGAGACAATGGCCGACGAAGCCGGCGTTTGACAACGCTCTAAACTATGTTGGAACCCACAGGGACCCCCAGATCTCCCGTAGAATCCTGCATTCACTGCGGCGTCACTGAGTTTTGTAGCATACATTATCAGT
>NW_026686380.1:0-1507 GCF_943735745.2 Anopheles bellator | reverse complement strand
AAGACAAACACACACTCCACGAAGGGACAAACGGAAGACGACGCAGCGCTCCACTCCGCTCTGTGTATGTGTTTGTGTTGTCGTTAGGCACTTGAGACCTCCGGGCGGGTAGAGAGAGAGTTTACTGTTAGATTCAATGAACTTTTTACACGTTCCTGTTTTCTTTCCTTTCTCTCTTTCTCTTTGGGCTTCTTACTTAGTTGGTTCTTCGTTCTTCTCGCGGTTTGTGGCATTTTCCTGATTCACCCACCACCCCGTCATGGGGGGTGGCGGCGGGTCGAGGAGCCCACGAAGAAGCGCCCTTTTCCGCCTCGCTCTCCAGACCAGTTAGCTGTGTAGTATTAACGTTCGTTCTTCGCTTCGCTTCAGATTAAGGTTGCTGAAGTGGGCTCCTCGCAAGCAAACAACCTCCTCCCGAGAGTTGGAAGGGACGGGTATGCGCGATGATGGCGCGGCGCGATCGTAGACTAAGCTACGAGAGATCGTGGACCAATTAAATAGGAAGAATGATGCCGCCGCCACGAGGGCAAGAATTGAGAGGCGCGGGAAAAGCATAGACCATCACCATCACGGTATGTTGGTTGCGCTTGGAGTGTACGTTGCGCTCTAGTTGCCCCGCGCATTGCCACGATCATGTCTGATATCCCGGAAAAAATTAACCCAGTACTTTCATGGGAATAACATAAATCCCCAATACCAGCAGCAACGTGAATTGATTCATTAAATTGCGAACAAACCTCAAAGATCATTATTGAAAATAGGTTGACCTATTTGTAACCAACACCAGCACTTTGAACAAGAGTTATTCTGATAGTGTATCAAAGAAATTCAATCGACGATCGAAGAAAAGACGAACGATCACTGTAAAAGAATGTGTTGGAAACCATCACAGTCTTGTCGTCAGACGAGGGGCTGCGCCCCTCGGAGAATTGGGCCGTCTGACGACAAGCCGCTCAGTTTTCCATCATCAGTAATGCTCTCTTGAGTCAATAATCACCTTCTTTCGTGGACGATCGTGGTCGACTTCCTTCTAGCGCTCATCGCGGTTGGCTGATCTTCTCGGGGGTCCACCAACAGATTATTGGTTTTTTCTTTTCTAATTGCTCTCCTTTGAAGATCCACAAATCTACCTTCGCCTATTTTTTGCCGTCGTCTCTCACGCGGCAGAAAGGAGAGTTCAGTGAACTTCCTTGATTTCCTGTATCCGGTTTGTTGCCGTTCCGCCGCCGGCCGGTTGCTCTGATCTGCGCCGCACCCTGCTCTGCTTCGATTTGGGGCTTTTCGGTAAACCTGACTGATATTGTTGCTCCCTAATTTTCGCTTCACGGTGCTCTTGGGCTGTGTGGTGTGTGAGTGTTCCGGGGGTTCGGGTTTTCACCATTTTTCAATTTGCCCGAAATGATATGTGTTTTTGCCTCCGTCACTATCTTTTCAATTTTCCAGTCTCCCAGACGGCCCCGCACACACCACACCCATAATGCAAACACCGCAAACCTCCTTCACCACA
>NW_026686379.1:0-1507 GCF_943735745.2 Anopheles bellator | reverse complement strand
TGTGGTGAAGGAGGTTTGCGGTGTTTGCATTATGGGTGTGGTGTGTGCGGGGCCGTCTGGGAGACTGGAAAATTGAAAAGATAGTGACGGAGGCAAAAACACATATCATTTCGGGCAAATTGAAAAATGGTGAAAACCCGAACCCCCGGAACACTCACACACCACACAGCCCAAGAGCACCGTGAAGCGAAAATTAGGGAGCAACAATATCAGTCAGGTTTACCGAAAAGCCCCAAATCGAAGCAGAGCAGGGTGCGGCGCAGATCAGAGCAACCGGCCGGCGGCGGAACGGCAACAAACCGGATACAGGAAATCAAGGAAGTTCACTGAACTCTCCTTTCTGCCGCGTGAGAGACGACGGCAAAAAATAGGCGAAGGTAGATTTGTGGATCTTCAAAGGAGAGCAATTAGAAAAGAAAAAACCAATAATCTGTTGGTGGACCCCCGAGAAGATCAGCCAACCGCGATGAGCGCTAGAAGGAAGTCGACCACGATCGTCCACGAAAGAAGGTGATTATTGACTCAAGAGAGCATTACTGATGATGGAAAACTGAGCGGCTTGTCGTCAGACGGCCCAATTCTCCGAGGGGCGCAGCCCCTCGTCTGACGACAAGACTGTGATGGTTTCCAACACATTCTTTTACAGTGATCGTTCGTCTTTTCTTCGATCGTCGATTGAATTTCTTTGATACACTATCAGAATAACTCTTGTTCAAAGTGCTGGTGTTGGTTACAAATAGGTCAACCTATTTTCAATAATGATCTTTGAGGTTTGTTCGCAATTTAATGAATCAATTCACGTTGCTGCTGGTATTGGGGATTTATGTTATTCCCATGAAAGTACTGGGTTAATTTTTTCCGGGATATCAGACATGATCGTGGCAATGCGCGGGGCAACTAGAGCGCAACGTACACTCCAAGCGCAACCAACATACCGTGATGGTGATGGTCTATGCTTTTCCCGCGCCTCTCAATTCTTGCCCTCGTGGCGGCGGCATCATTCTTCCTATTTAATTGGTCCACGATCTCTCGTAGCTTAGTCTACGATCGCGCCGCGCCATCATCGCGCATACCCGTCCCTTCCAACTCTCGGGAGGAGGTTGTTTGCTTGCGAGGAGCCCACTTCAGCAACCTTAATCTGAAGCGAAGCGAAGAACGAACGTTAATACTACACAGCTAACTGGTCTGGAGAGCGAGGCGGAAAAGGGCGCTTCTTCGTGGGCTCCTCGACCCGCCGCCACCCCCCATGACGGGGTGGTGGGTGAATCAGGAAAATGCCACAAACCGCGAGAAGAACGAAGAACCAACTAAGTAAGAAGCCCAAAGAGAAAGAGAGAAAGGAAAGAAAACAGGAACGTGTAAAAAGTTCATTGAATCTAACAGTAAACTCTCTCTCTACCCGCCCGGAGGTCTCAAGTGCCTAACGACAACACAAACACATACACAGAGCGGAGTGGAGCGCTGCGTCGTCTTCCGTTTGTCCCTTCGTGGAGTGTGTGTTTGTCTT
>NW_026686378.1:0-1508 GCF_943735745.2 Anopheles bellator | reverse complement strand
AGCCCGCACATCAAATGGGCATGCGGCAAACCCAACAGAATAGTTGGCTTGCCTTCAAGGTAGGTGGGCAGCGCAAGTGACTTCAAGTGTCGATATTGACTGCCCAGCACCTCTGCTTCCATCGACTGCACAGGAAGCTGTAAGTGACGCACCGTTCTAACTCCTTCCACAACGTGTATTTTCCCATCTTGCCCGGATAAGCTCAGAGTTAACTCCTCGCTTTCTGGTTCCTCTTGCTTATCACCGTTACTCCAAACCATCTCCATTGGTTTTGGACGACCTGGAGCGCACAATTCATGTTGCACTTCCTGCGTGACTAAACTAACGGCCGATCCCGTATCCAAAAAGGCGTAAGTGTGTATTTGCTTACCGCCATGAGCAATTTTTATCGGAAGTATTTGATAATACAATCTTTCCGATTCCACTACCCTCTTCCTTCCATGAAACCCGACTAGGCCCGCTGGCTGCGCACGCCTATTAACTCTATGCAAGAGCGTGTGATGCTTCATATTACAGCCCACTTCTCGACATTGCGGCGGCAGATCACACTGCCCCGAATTATGCTGTCGTGGCTCTAGGCAGTTGGCACACAGGCCTAGCCTCCTAACCATTTCCCATGTTTCATCTACGTTAAAGTACTGCAGACGCCTGCACTCGCGTGTTGCATGTCCCCGCTTGCATAAGGAGCACGTCGGCCTATTGTGCCTGATCAACGCCTGGTCCGCAGGATGGCGCCTAGGGGCCTCCCTAGGTACCCCTTCCCTTTTGTTAACGTTTAAAAACAGGGCCAGCTCTTCCGTTGGCTTGAGCCACTCGGCTAAATCCTTCAAGCTGCCCGTACTGCCCGTTTGTATCTGGTGCCCATACCAAGTGTGTTTCAGATCATCGGGCAGCCGCTCAATGAGATCGGTAAGCAGCCGATGATCGTGCAAGTATTCATTCCGGTTTAGTGACTCCATGTAAGCCACGAGATCGTCCAGAGCCCTCGTGAAGGCAATGAACGTCCGTGGCTTACTCAGGGTTGGCTTCTCCACCATCAACAAATCGTTTACTAGGGCCTGGTAGATGGTACTGGTGCTTCCGTACTCCTTTTCAAGCCTTTGGATTACCCTGTCTACATTTTCGGGGTCAAGCATTAGACGAGCCACGCTACGAGCTGCTTCCCCTTTGAGACTTTTCTCGATTAGCACGTACATCTCGCCAGGTGACACGTGCCGTTCCTCTCTAGCCCTTTCGACCGCCCTCTTAAATTTTGGCCAGTCCCTGCTGTTTCCGTTAAATTCTGGCAACGCTACCCTAGGGTGAGTCGCTTCCCTTATGGCAGAGGCCATACGATTTAGGACAAGCTCCAACGGTTCCACCGGGCTAGCTGACCCTTGGCGTTCGGAGCCCCCGGAGTCTAGCCGGGCATGCACCTCCGCCCTGGCTTCCGCGGCCATCTTGCGTTCTTCTTCTAATTGTCGCTTGAGTTCAAGCGTCTCCCTCTGTGAGCTTGCGAACTGCTCTCG
>NW_026686377.1:0-1509 GCF_943735745.2 Anopheles bellator | reverse complement strand
CCGAAGGAACTACTAAGGCTGAGGGTGAAGGTAGCTCAACGCCTGCTGAAGAAGGAGAACAAGAGACATCGGAAGCTGAAGGATCTACTGAAAGTGAGGCAGAAGGCAGTACAACGCCTTCAGAAGCAGAAGCTGAAGGAACCACTGAGGCTGAGGGCGAAGGTAGCTCGACGCCTGCTGAAGAAGGAGAACAAGAGACATCGGAAGCTGAAGGATCTACTGAAAGTGAGGCAGCAGGCAGCACAACGCCTTCGGAAGCAGAAGCCGAAGGAACTACTAAGGCTGAGGGTGAAGGTAGCTCAACGCCTGCTGAAGAAGGAGAACAAGAGACATCGGAAGCTGAACTATCTACTGAAAGTGAGGCAGAAGGCAGCACAACGCCTTCAGAAGCAGAAGTCGAAGGAACTACTGAGGCTGAGGGCGAAGGTAGCTCAACGCCTGCTGAAGAAGGAGAACAAGAGACATCGGAAGCTGAAGGATCTACCGACAGTGAGGCAGAAGGCAATACAACGCCTTCAGAAGCAGAAGCCGAAGGAACTACTAAGGCTGAGGGTGAAGGTAGCTCAACGCCTGCTGAAGAAGGAGAACAAGAGACATCGGAAGCTGAAGGATCTACTGAAAGTGAGGCAGCAGGCAGTACAACGCCTTCAGAAGCAGAAGCTGAAGGAACCACTGAGGCTGAGGGCGAAGGTAGCACAACACCAGCTGAGGAAGAGGAAAAGGAGACGTCGGAAGCTGAAGGATCTACTGAAAGTGAGGCAGCAGGCAGCACAACGCCTTCAGAAGCAGAAGCCGAAGGAACCACTGTAGCTAAGGGCGAAGGTAGCTCAACGCCTGCTGAGGAAGAGGAAAAGGAGACGTTGGAAGCTGAAGGATCCACTGAAAGTGAGGCCGAAGGCAGTACAACGCCTTCAGAAGCAGAAGCCGAAGGAACCACTGAGGCTGAGAGCGAAGGTAGTTCAACGCCTGCGGAAGAAGAGGAGAAGGAATCCTCAGAAGCTGACACTGAAGGAACGACTGAGTCTACTGTGGAGGATGCTTTGAGTACGACTGAAGAGTTGCAGGAAACAGCTCCCTCGGAGAGTACCGAAGAGGCATCTACAGAAACTGAAGAAGAGACACCTGAAGATCTCGAAACGACGACTGCAATGCCATTCAAAGAGTGCCTTAATTATACACCACCTCCTCCGGCGTTGAGAAATCTGTTCAATATGCTGAAACCACATCTGAACGAACGTTCCCGATCTCAACGAGCAGACCGGAAGAAGTACCCCAGCTATCGTAAGCTTGTCAAGGAAATCAGCAAGACATCAGTGGCCTCGGGCTCGTTCAAGACGAAAGTGGAATCCATCATTTCCCGCTTTCACGGATCCATCAACGAATCGGTAGAGTCGCAGATGCACTTCTTCGAGGCAACGCGCGTCAGGATGCTGTTCGATTTGAAGAACTTTGTGCAGAAACTGTTCAACGGTTTCACCGATCTTGTGAGCCGCTCGCTAAGGAGCAGTG
>NW_026686376.1:0-1509 GCF_943735745.2 Anopheles bellator | reverse complement strand
AAAAAGGCATCAGCGAGATGGTCCCGGCGAAAGGAGAAGCAACGCAGTCAGTGCTACACGGCCCTCCGTCCACCAGAAGCGGTAGGAGCTCGCGCACCCCCTCGTTGAAGGCTGAGCGGGACATCTGCCGGCTGATGTTGAAGATGCTGGAGGAAGAGATAGCCTTAGAGGCGTCGTACCTCGCCAAAGTGAAAGCCTTAGAGGCGTCGTACCTCGCCAAACGCCTCGCCAAAGAGAAAGCCTTAGAGGCGTCGTACCTCGCCAAAAAATATAGCCTCCTCGCACAGGAGGCAGAACTCCGTTCGGAGAGGACTTGCTCGACGATGTCGGGCCGCTCCATGAGACGGACAAGAGACGGGATAGTAGCGAGTATCGACGAGCCCCATCAAGTCCTTCCTGAAGGGATGGATGCAATGCGGACAGTGACCTCGCGGACGATGGTCGATGAAGGACAGGACACGGAAATGATCGGTAAGGAAATGCCAGATGTTCAGTTCCAAGGCTCCACGAAGGCAGACGATAAGACTGGCCAAAGCAAGAGCGGCAATCGGCTGAACCTGATGCGGCACGGAGCAGCCAGCGTCGGCAACACGGCCAACCTGCTCATGGTCGGTACCTCGAAACACCTGACCCGCCAGCAAACGTTCCCACCGTTGCAACCGGACGCCCGCACGCGCTACAAGTCGTCCCAGGCGGAACGCGGTGCTCGCCCCGAGGCGCTGCTCGAGTCGAACTTGAGCAGCTCTAGCAGCTGCTCGAACGCGAACCATCATCGCCATCAGCTGCAGCAGCAACGGCAGCAACGGCACCGTCACCGTCATCGTGATCATCACCAGTCGGTGGATCATGCCGGGGCACCAGCACCATCGCACGTCGAATCTCGCGCCCGCATTCTGTCGACCCGGAAGGACAGCATCAAACGGGAACCACAACCCGACAGCACGTCTCAGCAGGGCGGTAGCAGCAGCAGCAGCAGCAGTAGCAGCGGCGGTGGCCAGGGTGCCCAGATCGAGTTGCCGAAATTGTCGCTCGGTCAGACGGAGAACCTCAACCCTTCGATGCTAAAGCGTACGCTCAGTCGGCGGCGCGGCCCCGCCCCAGCGACCGTGGCACTGCCACCGAAACCCGGCGACGCCCTAGGGTCGGCCACCGTGTCCGACATCGGCAAATCGTTCGTCACCAAAACGTGTGATCGGATGCGTCGAGGCTCGATGCCGGCCGATGCCATCATCCATGCCAAGGATCTTCCAGCGGCGCAAACCACCGACACGGCCGTCGACGGTACGGTGGACGCCATCACCATTCCTCCGATCATCGGACCCGGCGACGATCAGCTGGCAAAGCAACCGGGCCACATCTCCGGCCTCGATATTCACGATCCGAGAACCGCGATCGCCTATGGTGGTGCAGCAATGCCATCCCAACCGATCGTGGCCAAGAAGGTGTACAGTGACGCCGACATTGCGCCGAGTACGGACTGGGTGCCGCCGCCTACGGTTGCTGTGACCC
>NW_026686375.1:0-1510 GCF_943735745.2 Anopheles bellator | reverse complement strand
TGCGGTTCCAATGTTCTACTGTTTGTTAGTTGGGCCAATGTTTATCTTGTCGCACGATGGTTGATCCCAAGCGTACAGAATATGTGCTGGGGACTCCACCGACTAACGGGAATACGGAAGCCACTCGAGAGTGCGTTTTTCAGCACCGCAATGATAACAAGCGCATACATTAGCGGCCGCCGCAGTCATTCCTCGCGTATCATGTTTTTTTGTTCATTTGTCCATAATGGAATTTTATATCAGATTAGAATAATAACATTCTTACTTGTGTACGCATGCATACATATGAGAACACACACCAACGTGAACCAATGAACACACAAACAATAACAGCTTCTTGCAGAGCTCTGGATCACGGCGCTAAAAGCACAACGCTCCCTTCAAAGCTTTAGAATAGTCCTTGGAAAATATGTAATGGATTTGTTTGAATTAATTTAAAAACACTTCCCGCCAGTTAGCTCAACGGTGATAATGTCGGTGGTAATGGAAGATCTTGGCGAATTATCTGGGGTGATTCGATTTGTCCGATTACGGTCGCGCAACGAATGCGATCTTTGGCCACACCGAAGCTCTTCTCTTGCTTCGTATTCAAAAGATGATGCAAACATGAACCGAAAGTTGAAGGCTCGACTGTTCCACGGTCTTGAGCTTTTGTCTTTGTTTTACATTTAAAGATCTTCCACTAAGCTCATAGTGTCAAGACAGAAAAGGTCGCATCATTACACACCAATCAATTTGTACAAGGCTTAATACGGAGGTTCCCCCAGAGCCCGGCAAACAAAACAAAACATCTAACCCTGAGGAACAAAATTGCTAAATAAATATTGCCAGTTACCCGTGAAGCGATTCTGTTTTAAGAACGCAGCATCTCTAATCGAGAGAAAATGTGCCAAAGAAATTTGGAAAAATAACTGTTGAAATCATTTCTTGGGCCGTTTGTTGAACTGTTTCGCTGCGTTATGCGAATGAAGAGCACGCTTTCAGTCGTATCGTTCTTTTGGGTGGTCATGATAAATGTATCAAAGTGTTGCTCGACCGACGCACTTAAGCCCCACGTGGATTCTTGTAATGACCCAATGAATAACATTTCCAATAACTTTTGAAACAAACAGAGTTCAACGGGAGGCCTCGTTGCCTGAGGATACTGGAAACTCCGGCCAAAGAATCTACTCCTAAGTTTATTTCCCATTTAATTTTGAAAGTCCCATCCTTGGAGCACTGTTCCACCCAATTCCACGAAAATCTAGGAAAGAACATTTGAACACAAATAATTCTCATCAAAGTGAATCACGAAACCTATCAAACTTTGTGCGTGGACATGATGTTTAACTTGACTCAAAAAAGTGGCCGCAAAATAACTCACTCAATTGGGTGGAAATGGGCGTAACAGGAGCTTATCAAACTTCATACGGCAACTTTCCGACATCACCGCACTCACTCACTCATTCCAAAGTGGGCCCGAAGCCGGAAAATTCACGAAAACGGCTCTTGTTTAGATCATCGACGGACA
>NW_026686374.1:0-1511 GCF_943735745.2 Anopheles bellator | reverse complement strand
CCGTCTATTAAGTTTCAATAGTTTCCAATTAATTGGACGTTTAACATTAGCTCCAAAAAATACCTCATTGGTCAATCGAAATCAGAAAATCAATTCCGTGGCGTAAAACTCTCAAATACATGCCGTAGCGTCACCTCGTTAGAATGAGAATTAGCTGAAACGAATCTGCTCATCGAATTCATGCATATCATTATTAATCCGCCCCCTCATGTGTAAATTACACAACCGAAGCCCTGACAACAAACATCCGTACCAACAACACACCTTACCTTCATTTTTAATGACATACAGATTGTCCGATTGGCAGGTCGATCATCGACCGATTGGATTAGCATTTCATTTCCTGCCCTTCGGAACGGTCCGGTACGTCGTCGGCATCCAACAAGCAGGTTCAACGCAGGTGATGGACTTTCCTGCAAGTCTATCCTTGACGATACGGTCCCATTGCACTCTGATTAGCTTCCCGGTACGGAATTCATTAGATGCCGATGATGCACCGCTGCCCCCGTGACAATGCTCTGTGGTGCATGGCTTGAAAGAGTAATTACCAGGCAGCAAGATGGCTTTAATTGATGTCGTGTAAGCTGACCTGGATTACAGTTGACCATGCCGGTAACGACCGGATGCAGAGAGTGGCTGCACCGGAGAACTTTTCGCACTTCTATTGACAGTGGTTCAGTCTACCCTCCAAGATTCGTTGCCGTCGGAGGTTTCGTCGGAAGTCGTCTCGGAGTGACTTTTTTCGTCGTAGCCGAGATTTCATCAGTGCGCAAAGCAGTTTGCGGTTTGAAAAGAACCTCTGCTTCATGGAATGCTGATGGTTGAACCACCAGATGGTAACACCAACAACGGTAACAATCGTCTATCCGCGGCAACGTGAAAGGCAAAATTACAAACGTAGCGTTAGCGAGGCGCTTTGTAGTACGCTCCGGATGTCCTTTCATGTTCCGGTTTCCCATCTCGAATGCTCTCACATCCGGCCCCGCGAAATCTTGTGTCTGTACCACGTCAAAAGTCTGCATCTTATCAACTGCATGGTTGTTACAGTGACGTATCCCGGCCGTGGCGAGGATGTTTCCTTGTTTTGTACTCGGCACGCAGAGCGAAACGATGCTGATTGTTTCGGAACGGATGAAGCCGTTTATTTCTCATTCCTCTCGAAAGGATATTAAAACGTGGCAGACCGAAATTGGCAGAAGAGTAATCTTACGTACACATACGGTATGTTTGCGATGGTCTTAACAATTCCATCCTTTGTAGAGACTGTGCGATACGCAGAACCATCATCGCGAAACAGAAGTAATTATTGCGACATTAGGAAGGGCAATGGATGCGTGTTAAGGGAAAGCATAAATGTGGCATAATCACAGCATAATAAGTGAAATGGAACCGTTAGCGTCAAAAATCTTTTATAGAAATGTCATAATTGTTCGTTTGGAGACCTTCCTTCAAAAAGCACAATTAAAAATTGAAATCATTTCCATCAGTTTCAGAAAAGTACAACAAGCATT
>NW_026686373.1:0-1511 GCF_943735745.2 Anopheles bellator | reverse complement strand
CATCAAGTGATGAAGCACTTTGGCACTCTGTCGCTGTGCGCTCAAAGGCAGCGGGGTGGGGATTTTATAAAAATTTAATGCAGCCCCAATCAGCGTGACGTACTTTATGCAGAAGTATTATTTCCCCACCGAAAGAGCCGAAAGGTTTGTGGACAGTGGGCACTAAACCGTTTTCGAGGCGTAGTAAAGTGAAGGGATATTTGAAGATTATTATGATTCGGCGCTCGTTACTGACATTTCTTATGACATTCTTTCTTTTTGTTGAAATACAACAGCCCTGTGTCGTGCCTTTTATTTTCTTTAAATACTTGTTATGAAGTTTAAAACTCTGTTTACTTATACCCATCATAAAAGACCAGGCGTCTCCATCGAGCAAAAATGTAAGGCACCATGCGCCTCCATTGGCAAAGAATCTTGATTTTTTCCGCAAAAGATCCTAAAAGTTGTCGTTGTAATTCCGATGGTAAAAAAAACGGGCAAAGCTGAATCGAGTGTTTAATTAAAAACGTTTCTTAGGAAGACGTTGCAAAAAGTGTCTTCGGTGCTACGTGTCAGGTTGCGTTACATTAGTTCCTTGATTCACGAAGCGCATGGTCGCACAGCAAACTGCCCGGTTGGTGCCGTTGGTAGGCCATTGTTTCCGACCAAAATAGTACTTTCCGAGTTCTGTGCCTTGCGCTGAAACGCTGAAAGCCGCTCCAACAATGGGCCAACAATCTAGGCTAGTGAGGCGTCGAACGTCCAATGGTAGTGGTATGTTTTTCACCGGGTTTTCTTCGATCTTCTCTCCATTTTTCGTTGCCGACAGCAAGACACCGAAGAAGCAAAAGTTTACAAGGCTCATGAACGGGTGGGCAAAAAAGCTCTCCACCAGCCAGCTCGCCGGATATCTGGGAAGGGATTGGCAAACAAGTTTGTCACCTTCGTTCGGTGAAGATTGTCGCACGTATCCGCGGAAGGTTTGCGCACGGAAAGGGTGAACCAAGCCGGGTGCGGTTCACTGAAGAACGTAGAGTTTAGTTCTATTTCCGAAACGGCACGTGTACTTTCCGGGAACCGGCGGGGCTCAAAAGTACGCAAGCGAACCACCGGTTGCTAGCAGGGTGCTGTTTCTTCTGGCAATTTCTTCCAACGCACACTAGTTGCTTGTTTGCTTGTAGGCTGGGAAAAAGTTGGGCTCGCGACCGAACCGAAGACAACCCTATGGCAGAGGGGGAAGTTCGCGGAAGAGCGAATTTAATTTGCACCCTTGTGTTGGAGGATCTACGGAGGAAGCGTTTATCGACGGGGTGAGAAAATTGGCAGCCTGTGAGAGCGTGTGGCAAATGTTCCTCCGATGGTGTCATTTGAAAGAACGTTGCGGACAATGTTGCCGCTTAAAATGGTAGGCTCAGTGGTGGCTTTAAAACGTATTCTGTACAAGCATTCCAGTTCGTTCCGATCGTTGGGAGGGTGTTTATTATACACTAGCAGACCCGGCGAACTTTGTTCCGCCCCAAAGGCAATGGGCC
>NW_026686372.1:524-1512 GCF_943735745.2 Anopheles bellator | reverse complement strand
TGGTAAATTTATGTAAATCTCATCGCCTAAGGACGGTCCAGTGAAGACGGCCAGCTCTTTGGCTTCTCTGATCGGCAACCTGAACCGGCTGCGTCCATCCGTACCTAGGACTAACCTCAATCGATGACTTTAAAGGTTATCCAACCTTCAGTTCGGCTGACGTTACTCGACACTATCTTGGCCCCGATTACCGAACAGTATCTCGGCACCGATTCTCAAACGTCGAACGTGCGCTCAATCAACCTATTTATTGGAGTTCTGAATTGCACTTTAATAACCTGAGCACCTGCACCATGTTGCCTTCGATAGAACTGGAAGAAATTTGGCCCCGAATGAGTTCCATTGCCCCCAAAGAATCGAAGCCAAGGAATACCCTCAGGTATTCGTGACAGGAGCCAATACTGGCCAGCCTCAAAGAGGAACCCAATTGCACCGATGACGCCCGCTTTCCGATAGACCCCGTAAAATCAACCCCACGCTGGAGGTCCTTAAAGAGGTTCCGTGAAACGACGGACTAACCGACCCACTCTGATCGGGGATTTCAGTTTTTTTTTTGCTGCCCCCTCCCACAATAGAGGCCACAGGCGCTGCCCACTGTTGCCTGTCGCCACATTCGCCTGCCCCCTCCACCGGTTTATGCTGTTTATGTTGGCCACCCTCGCTATGCTACACTCGCGACACCAAACTCCAAACGGTGGAAGTCACTGTCGTTCGAACGTCGGCGAGGCAAGGCGGCGCGCGGTGGCGAGTGTTGCACTGTTGACCTCAACTACCTCCCCCCCCCCGCCCCCCGGGGGGGCCCCCCCCCCCCCTACCCACCACCCGTTTGAAAATTTATTTGCATACAGTTTCCATTTTATTTGATTAATTAAGACGCTGGCCCCAACGACGAAGCAACGAATGGACGGGGCCCAGGGAGGGGGTATGGTGGTGGGGGGCAAAGTAAACCGGATGCGACCCGCACTTAATGGCCAACTAAAACTTGTCA
>NW_026686372.1:0-424 GCF_943735745.2 Anopheles bellator | reverse complement strand
ACAATAGAGGCCACAGGCGCTGCCCACTGTTGCCTGTCGCCACATTCGCCTGCCCCCTCCACCGGTTTATGCTGTTTATGTTGGCCACCCTCGCTATGCTACACTCGCGACACCAAACTCCAAACGGTGGAAGTCACTGTCGTTCGAACGTCGGCGAGGCAAGGCGGCCCGCGGGTGGGGGTGTTTCCCTGTTGACCTCAACTACCTCCCCCCCCCCCCCCCCCCGGGGGCCCCCCCCCCCCCCCCCCGACCCACCACCCGTTTGAAAATTTATTTGCATACAGTTTCCATTTTATTTGATTAATTAAGACGCTGGCCCCAACGACGAAGCAACGAATGGACGGGGCCCAGGGAGGGGGTATGGTGGTGGGGGGCAAAGTAAACCGGATGCGACCCGCACTTAATGGCCAACTAAAACTTGTCA
>NW_026686371.1:0-1513 GCF_943735745.2 Anopheles bellator | reverse complement strand
CATACGGCAATTTATAGGCACCTTGAGTAGGCTAGTTGTTCGACTCTTGCCCTCCCGATTTCCCGGAATGGGAAAGCTCCTGCGGATACCATAAAAAAACAACAAGCAGTTCGATTACATGTTTGTTCGTGACAACTATTGACTATTACGTCTTTATTCCATTGGTTGATCGTCACAGAAAGGCCATTTGATGTCATTCGCCATAAACAGTAATAAAGTATACAAGACCAGTAATACCAGCATTTAATAAGTATTGCTTAGAGCATTATTTAATTTAACTAATGGAGTAATAAAACTATTAATAAAATGACATTTGGTGCATAAGTCGTGTAAGCTTCTCTAGCAGAAGCATCTCTTGTAAGCTTCGTCAGCCTTTACTGTTTCACTTGTTATAAACTAAAAACGGCTTAATATTTTCCGATGCTTGATCTTTTATTTGAAAGGTTAGTTCATAATTTTTATGTATAAAATACAATTTTGGTTGTAGAAGATTGGGAAATATGAAATATTTATTTCCAAGGTGGTAGGTCGTCACATTATCCGTCAAAAGCACATTTCGTTGAAGCTCATTTCCACCTATGTGGCTATGTTAATACGAAGTAAATATTGTTGATCGGAAAACCCACACTTCGTGCAAGGGAAGCCAATGCACCCACAGCGAGTGACTGTTTGGGGCGGATTTTGGCTGATTGGTTCTTACGCGAAATCGAAGCTGAGAACTTGGACGGCATTTGGTTTCAACAGGATGTCACTACGTGCCAGCGATTGGCACAATCGATATTCATGTTAGGCAAACAAACCAGCAACTATTGACAACCTCAAGACCCAAATTCAAGTTGCTATTGACGAAATAGCACCAGATACAATCGAAAATGTACTCAAAAATAGGATGACCGAATGAACTACTGCTAAGCCAGTGGTGGTGAACATTTGACCAAAATTGTTTTACATAAAAAATGTCAAGAATCAACCTTTCAAATAAATATTCAATCATCGAAAAATATTCAGCTGTTTTTATTTTATAACCAAATGAAAAAGTACACGCTAATTTGCTCACCCTGTAGTTGCTGGAAGTTGATAGAATGATTATGTTATTTCTCCATAACTGGCAACAAATATGATGTACCGTTCCTTCATCTACAACACAATTCACGCCGCTGACGTCGGAAAAAGTGTGGAACACGTCGCCGCGAAGATAAAGTTTCACCTCCATTAGTTAGGAATTAGTTGTGTGTTCTGGAGAGAAAGTTTTATCTTTGTTACAGGGCGTTGGTCTGATAAGTCTGATAGTACGGGCTGCCTACTTCCTACTTTGCCAACGAAACACAATTGACGTGAATGCACAGACGAGAGATACATTCGATTGAATGGAAACAGTTTGTAGGAAAAAATCGAAAGATCGCCTATATGAGTCGCCCACAGGTGAGGCGTGCCGAGGTCCTTCGTTGACCAAAACGGTACTGCTGCAAATCCAATGGCACGCACGTACTCATTACACTTCCACACAGACGTG
>NW_026686370.1:0-1514 GCF_943735745.2 Anopheles bellator | reverse complement strand
GATAAGAGAATAACGCAACGCAGTAACGTTGTGGCTCATTTTTTGTCAAGTACCAAGGCTCACCTCCAGCTCGAAACCAAACAAACAGAAAAAGTGGCCAGATTGGTTTACAGTTTCTCATTATCTTTGATAGCAGCAACCGCAATGGCGACTCTTCCCTGCCCTGCCGCTCGTTGCAAGATGCATCAAGTGACAAAAAAAAAACCGAACAAAAACCGGTAGCGAACGAGTGCGGACATGTGTTTCCGTATGAAGTAACATTTTCCACTTCCACTCTGCAGTGAGGGGGTCTGCAGCGCCTGCACCAGGTACCAGGGTTTACGGGCCGTACAACCTCACAGTAATCGGATTTTCGTGACCAACCCGCACACCACTACCAGCGGCGGAACTGGTTGGGCTAGAGGCGGTGATAATTAGCAATGTACTGCTATCTTCTCGTCGCACCGACCGACCTGGTGAAGATAACACCCTGCCGGGCCATTTTTAGATTTTTCATTTCAATCTTCAGACGACAGCTGAATGCGTCTTGTTTCGCTGTCGGAGTAGCCCCCTTCGGCGGTTGGTTCCCGGGCCGCGGCGTGTAAAACAATCCGCTTCCTGCTGGCGTTTGCTCACAATGACACTCACGCAAAGTGTGTACGCATGGCGAACATTTTCATTGTTGCTTTTGTGCACACATACACAACACGGTGGCGCAATTGGCCTCGGGTTCATTCGTTGTTTTCTGTCGACTTTTCAACACAACGGCAGTAAAGTTTGGTCCTAGATTTTATATATGCCTTGCAACATTATGCCATGCTTATTATTATTGATTTATTTTGATACATTTGGGTTGTGTTTCTAGAAATAGAATAATTTACATGATTTTTCAAACATATAGTTAAGGAAAGGAATGAATCTTCGGATCCATAATCAAAGTTTCTCAGCTTAGCGTAGTCTTCCACCAGCAGTCCATTTTCAACTCGGCAACCCAGAATCGGGACGAAATAGAAATTCAACTTATCAGCGAAAACTCTTCAGCAATTCGCAGATTTGCGCAAACGATGGCGATAAAATGAGATAAATCGCCAACAACGAGCGGCCCCCACACCACCGATCCAGTTCTAATCACTGCCCATTACGACATTATTGGCGAACATTGACGTTGTTTTGGAAATCGCGGCGAGATTTATGAGGGTGACAAACTGCCGTCGGTGGAATCTATTCCAAAAAGATTTACGGGTGCCAAAGAGATTATAAAGCAGGAGAGAGAAATATCAAACTACGCTTTCGGACTGTTGTACGAAGCAACATAACTGCACGGTCGCAGTGCTAAGCGTTGCCTTTTAATTACACTGAATTAAATTCTTATCGGTGAAAACATGTGTCTCGGCAAAAAACAGAGACACCGGAGAATCGCCAGCTACACACATTCGACCAAGGCCGGAGATAAGACAGTTATTTTTATTCGGTAAGAGGAAGAGAGAGATAGAGCTGGAGAGAGATAAAGCGAAGAATTCCGCCCCGGGTGTGTG
>NW_026686369.1:0-1515 GCF_943735745.2 Anopheles bellator | reverse complement strand
TCTCCGGTGTGATCGTCGTGCACATCGTAGTGATATTCGTAGTGTACCGGGCCGTGATGCTCTTCCTCGTGGTGATGTCCGTAATGGCTCTGTGCGCTGACTGCAGCGATGACAGCGATCACAACAATGATCTAAACCAGCGAAAGAATGTGATTTAGTTGATTCACTCATTGCTTAACCCTTCATCTTTAAATACCTTGGAGTACATTATGACTGATGGAAAGAGATGTGTTGATTCCACGAGAAGCAAACTTTGTATGATATCGGAAAACAGTTCGGTCTTTCTTTATATAGTCGAGTGAAATGGGAGACGCATTGTTGTTGCTCCACAAAAATGTCGCATGGTCTGTTGGTGTGCTACTGTTGGCAAATATATCAACCGGTTCAGTCACAGCCAGTACGGCCCCAATTGTTGTGAAAGGACTACCATGATCCTTCCATTTTTAATAATTTAGAAACTCAGATTCTGTGTATGTATTAGTTCCTAATTGTTCCGCATGGTTCATAAGCAAATCACAATACGCTGTACAAGAAGAAGAAGTAACACACATCTTAAACACTCATCTTATAAGAGATGAAAGAAGCTTCAAGCTCAAAATCTCTATAATCAAGATAATAACAGCAAATCACAATCAAGAAAAAATCGTACTTTATCAAAGAAAACACTTCTTACTATGCTGTATATTAAACTTGTGCACCTGGTGTATTTTTTTTAATTTTCCGTAAGTTCTAACGTTTTAATGATCAGAGTTAAATAATCTCTCCAACTCGTTTGTAACACACATTGTTCACTTGGTAGTTGCATATGTTAGAAGCTTTATGCTATCGAAATCTTTCTTTTCTTTTATCTTTCACTATTCCATTTTGCTACTTTTCACAATTTTTTGACTACTCGCCAAAAAGTGGACCTATATACAGAAGCCAGTTAGCCTTGAACACCCGAGTGGCTAAAACAGCGCCAATCGCATTCGGTGAATGTTACCTGTCTAGGTCGTTCACCAAGGAAAGATCCTTTCCAAATGGCTCGAACTGCTCCTCGGTACGGGTACAACTGTCCTTGTTGGATAGGTAGACCCTAACAATTATGTAATACGACCGAATTATCCAGTTCTTAAATGAATGGTGCAACTTTGCCATGTCGACTGAAAAATGATGAATTCTGTGAAATGAAAGTATATGGTAACGAATTTCTCCTCCGAGAAGATATAAAAGCGAATTGGTGTTGAGCGAATCGGCATATTCAATTCTCCACGTTCAATGACAGCACTTCTTCCAGCTTTGTATTACGTGAAGTGTTTCTTCAAAATGTATTTCAAAGTATGCATCTCATTTTTGTTCAAATAAGCTTCAGTGCATTTTAACATGCTATAAAATCGTTTTACAGACAGTCACTGCGATTGCTATCATTGGGCTGGTTGGAGGCGTCATTGCACAGCACCATCACCACGAGGAAGAGCATCACGGCCCAGTGCACTACGAATATCACTACGATGTGCACGACGATCACACCGGAGA
>NW_026686368.1:0-1516 GCF_943735745.2 Anopheles bellator | reverse complement strand
GATTTTGCTCTGGTAACTGGATGCGAACAGCATCAGCCTGAAATGAAACCGTGACCGAATTAGATGTTATTTGATCAATGATCAAGTTGATAGGGGTGTTAGATTGATATTTTTCAAATTCGTTTTGTGGTGTTTAGTATTTTTCTCGTCCTTAAACGTAACTATGCTATCTTGTTGAACGAAGTGTGGTTTGAATATAGGCTT
Organism: Anopheles bellator; assembly: GCF_943735745.2. NCBI lineage: Eukaryota > Metazoa > Arthropoda > Insecta > Diptera > Culicidae > Anopheles > Anopheles bellator. Next base: position 1,312 of record NW_026686368.1, on the reverse strand, counting down.
ATGTTTTGGTTTTATAATTTTATCCTTCAAAAACACCTTTTTTCCTACTACCAATTCTGGTGCCGTGGTGCAATTATGATTATATTGCGATGCATTTTGCTTCATTTGAGCTTCTTTCAATTTTATTAGTACCGCATCGTAGTTTCTGTTTCTTATTTTGTCCAATTCATCGATTGAGACGGGTCTGTTTGGTAACCCTAATAATATTTCTTTGGGGCTTTTCATTATCGTCGAATGAATCGTGTTATTATATTTTTCTACTACGATTCGCATCAGTTTCCTGCATGGATGAATGCTATTTAAGGATTTTTCTATACGATATAATTCCGTTATTGTGGAATGGAATCGTTCTACTTGTCCATTCACTTCTGATTTGTTACTCGGTGTAACGTAAGCATGAATATTAAGATCCATCATCATACCTTTTATTTCTGGAGTTAAAAATGCTTTCTCGTTGTCTGTTATTACGCATGATGGTATTATATAAGACGTTATTGTATCTTCGAAAGCCTTTCGTATGTGCATGGTGTGTCGTGATTTAATTGGAATCATTCTTCCATATTTAGAAAATTTGTCGATGCTTGACAAAAAAATATTGTTTCTCGACCTGGTAAATATCCACGTGAATTATATCGAAAGGGTGATTTGGTATTGGGGTTTCTTGAAATTTGATTACTAGAGGTTTCCTATCATATTTTGAAACGTTGCAGACGTCGCATACGCGTATAAAGTTTCGAATACTTGTCTTTAGTTTCGGGAAGTAAAATTTTTTCAAAATTTGTTGTTTATTTTCCTCTATTCCACGGTGTGCTCTCTCGTGTTCTTTTTTTATGATTTCCGTTTGTTGCTCAGGATCGGTCACATCACACACAATGTTTTGAGTAAAGCGAATCTTGTACATGTTATTTCTACTAAAATATTTTTTGTATGTTTCTTGGAAAGCTCCCATGATACTTTCTGTTGTACGCATTCCTATTAGTTTATTGGGAGTAAAGTATTCTTTTATAAGGGCGACTAAAATTGGTTCTGTAAATATCGCACGTTTGATTAGAATTCTTTTAAATCCTGGGAAGGGTTGTGTTATAATCGTATCAGGCTCAGAGGTTTTTTCGATTATTATTTGCAAGTGAAATACATTTAAGGGTGCTTCTGTCGATATAATATAGTTTGAGTCGTCATTTTGTCCAGTGTGTTGTGTCGGTGTTAGGGAGTTAATTTGGATTCTACTAAGAGCGTCGGCAACTACATTCGATTTTCCTGGTTTGTATTCTATTTCGTAGTCATGTTCTTCGAGAAACGACTTCCATCTTTT
>NW_026686367.1:0-1518 GCF_943735745.2 Anopheles bellator | reverse complement strand
TTTTGTGCCCAAACCGGGTAACGTTAATTTTATGGTAACGGTGAAATAGCATCAGAATGAAACAACGAATTAAACGGTCAAATTACATCAACCGAAAGCATTGCCAATATTTCAAGAAGTCGTTACCAGTTTCTACAACATTTCATGAGCCAACAACGAACAACGTGAAAAACCCCCGCGACGCATTACTCCAATAACCGGGGCTAAAAATTGTTTGCTGTTGTTTCACCATCATGGTCAGGATACCGTTTCCCAACCTTTGTCTGCAAAGGAATGAGTTATGAGACTTATGTGTTGGAAAAGGGCAGTGGATTAATCCACCGGTTGCGAGGTCAGCGTGTGGACAATTCGACACGCCAAAGTACCGTACAGCAGAAAAACAGGACAGGACACAAGGAAGCAACAACTGGCAACAAAACCCAGACTCAGAATACCGAACCAAACATCATACTTCATTCCTCATTTCGCTTCTCAGTGAACCACCACTCAGTCGTGAGCTGAGTGAGCCACCACCACGACTACCGAGATTTATGTCATCAACCGGATCATTACACCAAACCTCCGAGGATGACCGCAGTGTCAAATTTCGACGCTGCTACCAACGCAGGTTCAATTCGATATTGGGCTGTCATCGGCCATCCTGGGCAGGTTGTTGGGTGTTGAACTTTTGGTAAATCCCGTCAAACATAGGATGCCCCACTATCCCTACAACTCCCTTGACCCTTCCCGAGGAAGCGGAAAGAATTTGATGGGCAGCCATTTTTATGGTGTCAACCAGAGGGCTAGACTGTGGGCAGCGGGCAAGATGTATCACCCCTGGTATTATGTTTCCAGCGTTTTTCTGTTTCGCAATCACATCATATGGCTCATTACAAATGACCACAGGACCTAGCCGAATAGGCCGCGATAAACCCCATGATAGCAGCGGATATGTCGACACGACAGTGCTCTGCAAGCAATCCGTAACCAAACCGAAATCGCTCACTGATAAGACCCTACACAACAGCCCGATGAGGATACAGAACCTGACTTCTGAAGTGGCAGCGAGCGGTGTAGCTGAGGAGTGATTGTTATCGTTGGCTCTTTTCTGCTTTCAAAATTAATGGGCTCCTTAATGGTCTCCTGTCTTGACAACCCAAGTCGCCGTTCTGCGTACGATGGATGGTTCGGCTCTATATCCGAAGGCACGCGAAGAACACAATCACTGGATTTATTTAATAATTTCAGAGCTCCGGTCCGAACCCTCCCGCTGTTGAAACATGTGTCGGCCACGGGGGAGGTATGCTTAGGCGTTCTTTATGTTTCCCATGGTCCGTCACTCGAGTGGAACATGTCATCGTCACGCACGATAACAGATAGTTGACGCCCAAAATATATCAATCTGATGAATAGATAAATTGCGTTGATAACAGCATTATGGCCTACTGTCGGATTGTTATTCATTCCACACAAAGTGAAAATCGGCCTTAAACGGAGCAAATGCGACATGCAGACCTTGAAGGGTTTGAGGTTTGGTGT
>NW_026686366.1:0-1519 GCF_943735745.2 Anopheles bellator | reverse complement strand
CAACTGCTCCCCTACATCCTGTACGGTGTCCGAGAGCCGCCGGCGGCGTCCGAAGGCCGGCTTGACGCGGCCACCGAGGACGCCTATCGTTTCCTGATCTGTCAGTACATTGACGTCATCATGATGGACCGCGAACTGAACTACGACGGCGAGCTGGAGGTTGAGCTGCCCGGCGGTGCCACCGATGGCAACGGCAACACCAACGCCCAAGTCAAGCTGCTCCTGCGCAACGTCGTCCGTCCGATCTATCAACTGTACCGCCAGCGTCACGCCCAGCAACAGCTCACGACGACGCCGATGATGACGCACGAGACGACGACGCTGGCGCCGGCGCGACGCTGCGAGCTGGCGGCCCTGCCGCCGCCACCGATCGATGCCCGCGTCCTGGGGCCGCTCGGCACCGACAACGCCAGCGACTGGGTAGTGGAGGAGCTGCGCGCCAACCGCTCGACGGTGGCGGCGGGAACGCGCGTCCAGTACGGATGCGGCCGCGGCTTCAGCATGCACGGCCCGGGTGAGACGAAGTGCGTCGCGGAGACCGGGCTCTGGACCCCGGTGCTCGGTTTCTGCGAAGGGGCGCTCTGCGCGGAGCCTCGCTTGCGCCCGCTCATGTACCTTGCGGGCGGCGCCTCCCACGGCCGCCAGCCGCAGCATTACTTCGTTGACGACGAGCTGGAGATCCGGTGCCGCGAAGGCCACACCCTCGAGGGCCACCCGACCGTCCGCTGTCAGCCGAATGGCCGCTGGACCCCCCTCGCGTCCCACTGCGCCCGTAAGTGTGTGAGGGCCGCGGACTCGTCAGGACCTCAAGGCTCACCAAACTCCCCCCTCTCTCTCTCGCTCGCGTTGCAGGTGTCTCTTGTGGGCCGGCCCCGGTGGAGCATATAGACCGTGCGTTGCCCCGGCCAATCTTCCACTACGGGGACAAGGTGCGCGTGCCTTGTGGACTGGGCCGCTGGATCGAAATCACCTGCCAAGCCGATGGCAAGTGGTCGCCGGTCCCCAAGTGCTAAGCCCAGGGCAGAGAGCTATCCTGCGGGACGAAGTGCGTAGAGGCATCTAAACACACACATGAGCAGACTACATTATCCGGACTGACAGCAAAGCAACCGATCCTTCTAGTAGGATTTTTCATCTAACAACATCGAGCAGTGCCGGTAGTTTCGATCAAAACGAGGAAACCCTCGCAGTTCTCTGTAAAAAAGTCTTTAGAAAAAAAGACACTTGAATTTGCGTAAATAATTCGCCACTTGCGTAATGCGTAATATTAATGTACACTTTTTAGAGCGTACCGCTTCGTTAGGTTATTTAAAGATTTTTTTCACGATTTCGCGAACAAAATTGTTTCCATCAATACGCCATAGTTTGTCGCGCATAGTTTTACCTTATTTTCATGCCGAGTACATTTGAAAAACAGTAACAACTGTATACCGATACCAGCGTAATATTAATATATACTTTTTAAAGCGTACCGCTCCGTTAGGTTATTTAAAATTTTTGTTCACAATTTCGCGATCAA
>NW_026686365.1:0-1519 GCF_943735745.2 Anopheles bellator | reverse complement strand
GTAAGTTCCGGCCATAGACCGTCGGTTTGCGGTCTCCAAGCGAAGGCGATGCGAACTAAACGGACGTCTCCTAAATATGAGGCTGTTGGAGCCCTTAGATCTAATTATTTCTGTTGGGTGCATAACATTATCCTCTAGTCGGACCTTAATTTTCCCAGTTTCCGGATTGTTGATCAATGACATCGAGGGGCAATGCTCATGGGCGTGGGAATCGATAGTTTTCAACACACTCTCAAGAGAAAGCCCAGTATCGATTCGCTTCGGAAATGTGTGCATTTCAGTTTTCGAAACAAACCGCACAAAAAACGGGGTGGTCAAATGGATAAAATTATGATGAATCACTTTTTAATTCGATCAATTCATTAAACGGTCTTCATTCGCCCGGAGCTCCGCTATATGGTGGCGTTCGAAATGGCAATGGAGTAGCTCCAGTTCTGTGATGTTTCCCGATAGTTTTCCCGCGTGTGATCCGTCATATCGGTCACGTGGGGAGAGCGAACTTCCCGGCGTTCACTTCACAAGCAACATCAAATGTAGTCCGTGGTGTCCCAGCTGGTCGTGATCGGTATTTAAAACACACAGGAAGCGACACACGGGACACCTTGTGCACGTTTTTTGCGTGATGTGCGAATTTGCCAGGCCAGTCGCACCGACCCTGGGGTCGTAATATTAACAACAGTTTTATCAGCTTCTGCTCCGTTAAGTAAACCAATCATAACCCTACTCCGACGAAGCTTATGGGCGATCCGGCCCGCTGATGGGTCCCAAAGGACCCGGAGGGCTACCGTTGCTGTTTGAAATTCGATGTCCATGTTAGAAGCTGGGGTTGCATGATTTAATCCCCCCATTTTTTGTTGCTGAATGTAATCGATTGACTCGGCTCGGCTTGTCACACGATGCCCAGTGCACCCACCCCAAAGTACCAACGAGTCCATTTCCGGTTCGCTGGTGCGCTTTATTTTATTGTATGTTCTCTCGCTCTTTTTCTTTTTTATATGCATTTTTGTTGGTTACTGTTGGCCATCGCTACATCTGCCAACATTTAAAAGCGGCCTCAGAGCACCCTCCCATGCAGCGACCCGCAGGCACACCCACGTAATCGGCATTTCCGTTCCGTTGTTCCATGTGTGTGTTTCTTTTTTTTATTTGCGTACGTGACACATACACACCGACCGTTACGAGAATGTAACAGTGTTTTTGGATTTTATTAGCATTACAATAAATAGAACGGAACAAGAACAGGGCGTTGCTAGGCTACCGATTAGCCGTGATGGCACCCCTTCGGTTACGGGGGTTTCGGTTGATCGTAAGACCTTCTACGTATGGGTCATTGTATGGGAATGGCAGAACAATCGACTCTTTGGACGGTTGGCCAATCAATTACGCCTCAAGTACAGATGAAACCCTCCGAATGTTACGATCAAATAAAAATCCAATAAATTAATCGCTGTAATAAGTATCCGTTTACGGGATTGTGATGTTGCTCCATGCTGCTATCATCAAACAAGTTTTGCTCCAG
>NW_026686364.1:0-1520 GCF_943735745.2 Anopheles bellator | reverse complement strand
GCGTCGGCCGCCGTCACCGAATTGGCCCGTTCGATCGGGGCGATCATGGGCCAGCAGAGCAACGCGGGTGTCTTCTCACCCGTCAGCATCGCCTGTGCTCTCTCGCTGATGTTGATCGGTGCCGGAGGAGAGACGAAGCGTGAACTGGTACGAGTGTTGGGCTTCCAGCAGTTCGAGCACAATCTGCTCAACATTCACCAGCTGTACAGCGATATGTTGAACGATCTGGCCAAGACACAGTTTGATGCGGTGCCTCCGTTCTGGCGCACGGCGAATCCGTGCTACGATGGAGACGACGGTCCAGATGAGGACGCTGGCTACGATCCGCCTACCAAGGATACGATCCGCGTCACGAACGCAGTGTTTGTGCAGGATGGGCTGCAGCTGAATGGGACGTTTCAGTACGAATCCCGACGGTACTACAACAGTACGGCTGAGAACGTTCCCTTCACGTCCGATCCGGGTCGGGCGGCTGCGCACATTAATCGGTGGGCGTCTCACAGCACCGAGGGCAAGATTCGTGAGATCGTCTCGTCATCGTTCGCGGCCGAGACGGAGATGGTGGTCGCCAGTGCGCTCTACTTCAAGGGGCTATGGTCGGAGATGTTCGAGAAGCAGGCTACCGAACTCAAGCCGTTTTATCCGGACGGGTACGAGCGGCCCTCCAAACCGGTTCTCGCGATGGCGGCCATCGGCTGCTTCCCCTACTACGATGCGTCGTCCGAGTACGGCGCGAGGATCGTCGGCTTGTCGTACCAGAGCAACAAGACGGCGCTCTACATCATCATGCCGGTCAACTCGACCCGCCAGCGCATGCAGGACTTCCAGCGCGGCCTCACACCGGCCATAATCGGTGACATGGTGACGAAGATGACGACGCGCAAGTTGTACCTACAGCTGCCGAAGATGCGCATCTCGAACACGATCAATCTGCGCGACGTGTTGCAGCGTCTCGGGCTGCGTACAATCTTCGAACGTGGCCAGAGCGATCTGTCGGGAATGATTGCGCCACCATCGTCGATCGTTGCCAGTGGGTATGCAACGCGCTTCGGTGAAACGTCCGATCCGTCGTCCGTAGTGTTTCCGGAAGACGATCATCATTCTACGGCCGCAATGCCAACCGGCTGGCGACGTGGAACTGAAAATAACCGACAGCCAGCCAGCAACCAACCGAGTAGTAATGGTTTCCGTGAGACCGTAGCCACCGATCGACTCGAACCGACTCGACAACAGCAACGGCAACAGTTGCACGTTAGCGAATTCATCCACAAGGTGGAGCTGGACATCAACGAGAAGGGCACGGAGGGTGGGGCGATCACGACGTCCACGGTGTTCCGGTCGCTACCGTCGGTATACTTCCGGGCCGATGCTCCATTCCTGTTGCTGCTCGGGCACGACGAAACGAGACTACCCCTGTTCTACGGCAGCATCTACGATCCTTCGTCGTCGTAGGCGTGGGCCGCTGAAGACTGCGAATGAAAATGACAGAAAGAAAAGAATCGTGGCCTGCGGTATGGTCG
>NW_026686363.1:0-1520 GCF_943735745.2 Anopheles bellator | reverse complement strand
GCGTCGGCCGCCGTCACCGAATTGGCCCGTTCGATCGGGGCGATCATGGGCCAGCAGAGCAACGCGGGTGTCTTCTCACCCGTCAGCATCGCCTGTGCTCTCTCGTTGATGTTGATCGGTGCCGGAGGAGAGACGAAGCGCGAACTGGTACGAGTGTTGGGCTTCCAGCAGTTCGAGCACAATCTGCTCAACATCCACCAGCTGTACAGCGATATGTTGAACGATCTGGCCAAGACGCAGTTTGATGCGGTGCCTCCGTTCTGGCGCACGGTGAATCCGTGCTATGACGGAGACGACGGTCCGGATGAGGACACTGGCTACGATCCGCCTACCAAGGATACGATCCGCGTCACGAACGCAGTGTTTGTGCAGGATGGGCTGCAGCTGAATGGGACGTTTCAGTACGAATCCCGACGGTACTACAACAGTACGGCCGAGAACGTTCCCTTCACGTCCGACCCGGGTCGGGCGGCTGCGCACATTAATCGGTGGGCGTCTCACAGCACCGAGGGCAAGATTCGTGAGATCGTCTCGTCATCATTCGCGGCCGAGACGGAGATGGTGGTCGCCAGTGCGCTCTACTTCAAGGGGCTATGGTCGGAGATGTTCGAGAGGCAGGCGACCGAACTAAAGCCGTTTTATCCGGACGGGTACGAGCGGCCCTCCAAACCGGTTCTCGCGATGGCGGCCATCGGCTGCTTCCCCTACTACGATGCGTCGTCTGAGTACGGCGCGAGGATCGTTGGCTTGTCGTACCAGAGCAACAAGACGGCGCTCTACATCATCATGCCGGTCAACTCGACCCGACAGCGCATGCAGGACTTCCAGCGCGGCCTCACACCGGCCATAATCGGTGACATGGTGACAAAGATGACGACACGCAAGTTGTACCTACAGCTGCCGAAGATGCGCATCTCGAACACGATCAATCTGCGCGACGTGTTGCAGCGTCTCGGGCTGCGTACAATCTTCGAACGTGGCCAGAGCGATCTGTCGGGAATGATTGCGCCGCCATCGTCGATCGCTGCCAGTGGGTATGCAACGCGCTTCGGTGAAACGTCCGACCCGTCATCCGTAGTGTTTCCGGAAGACGATCACCATTCTACGGCCGCAATGCCAACCGGCTGGCGACGTGGAACTGAAAATAACAGACAGCCAGCCAGCAACCAACCGAGTAGTAATGGTTTCCGTGAGACCGTAGCCACCGATCGACTCGAACCGACTCGACAACAGCAACGGCAACAGTTGCACGTTAGCGAATTCATCCACAAGGTGGAGCTGGACATCAACGAGAAGGGCACGGAGGGTGGGGCGATCACGACGTCCACGGTGTTCCGGTCACTACCGTCGGTATACTTCCGGGCCGATGCTCCATTCCTGCTGCTTCTCGGGCACGACGAAACGAGACTACCCCTGTTCTACGGCAGCATCTACGATCCTTCGTCGTCGTAGGCGTGGGCCGCTGAAGACTGCGAATGAAAATGACAGAAAGAAAAGAATCGTGGCCTGCGGTATGGTCG
>NW_026686362.1:0-1521 GCF_943735745.2 Anopheles bellator | reverse complement strand
TCGTTTTGTACCTTCACCATGTTTTTGTTATCGTTACTTTCTATGTTTCTCCCTGTTCTCTCTTTTTTTTCTTGGGTACAATTTTTCTTCTTTTTTCTTCTCTAATTTCCTGGAACGTGTTTTAATTTTTCTTGCCTGTGCTTTCTTTTTTCTTGTGTCGTTAGCCTAGTGTCTATTATTGGATTGGGATCTATTATGACGTTGGTTACGTTCAAGGCTGAATCCGACAATGCCTGACAACTATGGGCTTTTCTTCTTCGCATACAGAACTCACATTTTCTATTATGCCGTATTGGGGAGAACGAATCCTATTCTATTCACCTACCAATCTTCTGTTAGGGGCTTGCACTCTTATATATCCGGACTTGCACCGGCCCTACACAGGTTCTAATATTTCCTCGCGGTATTTTTCCCTCGCGGCATTTTTCTTCGCGGCATTTCCTCGCGGCATTTCCTTCGCGGCCTTTTTCCTCGCGGCATTTCCCTCGCGGTATTTATTTTTACCTCGCATTATTAGCGGAATTATTCCTTCCATCCCTACCACTCATTCGATGACTTTGTCGTAAACCATAGTCTGGTGCATCACAATGTTGGACTTGAGGAGGACTAAATTGACCAGGATTTCCTCATCGATTCTGAAGTTCCGAGAATTGAACTTGGACCTAAAACACCTATGATTCTAGGAATCTGAATAAGTAACGATGTACTTATAAAGCCATAACTTCTTCGATGGACCTGTTTTCTTATGTTCCTTCATTTTACCTTTTTCTGCTTCTGGATCCTCTTTACGTTCCTTTCTTTCGTTTCTTCTTTCGCAAAATTTTTCTCTAGCTTTGTAATTTTGTTGTACCCATTTTCTCTAATTTTTCTTAAGTGTTCTTTCGTGTAGATTCAAAAAAAAATTAACTTTTCCTTCCGCCTACTTTTCTTTCGTTTCCTTAGTGAAATTAGGAAAGCCTGAAAATCTTACCTCGCTATAATATGTAGATAGGATTATAGCGAAAATCCCTGTTTCTACATATTAGTAAAATATTCTGGTCTTACCCTATTGACACCCTCCTTCTTTTTGTATTCCCAACTGCTCTTCCGTTGTTCCTTCAATAATTTCTTTCTTTGGTGCTGTTTTAGCACTGTTCCTTTTCTTTCCTTCTGAAATATAACTTCCCTTTTTCTTTCTCCTTACTTAATTTCGGATTAACAGTGAATTCCAAGTTTTTCATTAGATATTTTGTATAGTAGAGTTTATTATTTCCCTTTTAATCCTCGTGGTCCCAACAAAAGGCTTTACGCCAATCTGCTTCCGTCATCCAGCGCTCGATGGCAAAGCGTGTGTCCCAGGAGGTCTCTTGGTCTTCTAGCAGCGCGTCTCTCCTGGTTCTGAGGTGGTGGGCAGCCCAATCGATCCATCCCAGGATCCATCCTTCTACGTTTGCTTGTAGGCGCTGACGGAGTTCCTTCACGTACATTTCGGATCGTTGGTTGCTTGGTGGTTGGTTGATTGGAGGTGGGTGCTGCTAGGAC
>NW_026686361.1:0-1522 GCF_943735745.2 Anopheles bellator | reverse complement strand
TGTAAAATCGCACCAAACATAGTGGAAAAGTAGTCAGGGAAGTAGCAGCAGTCAACTTTTGTGCCTGAAAATGACGTTTTGCGGGGACTATTATTTTTCTGCTACCTCTTGAAGAAAACTGCTTCGGAATCGCACCAAATGCTTGTCGGGACTTGTTTTTGGTAGATCGCAGTGCTTTAAACGGTTTAAAAAATTCAAAAATGGCGATTTTAGCTTAACAAGGAAGAGCATCGGAGGACTCCAAAACAAACGGACTTTCTGGTGAGACAGAAAGGTTTAATGCTTCACAAGTTCCTAAAATCTGATGAAAACGTTAATTTAGATCGCCACTGACAACAAATGATAAATTTGAACACGCATTGATCGAAAAATGACCAAAATACTATTTCTAGTATTCCGAATGGAGACGCCTGGTGGGGCACAATGGCCAAAAAAACCTGGCGTCTCCATGCTCCACCATGCAACACTGTTTCAGGATACTATTAAATCACTTGGATGGGAGCTGCTATCCCCACGCTGATTCACCAGACTTGGCTCTTTCCGAATATCATTCTTTTTCATCGATGGGACACGTATTGGCTGAGCATCACTTCGTTTTTTACGAGGAAGCTGGTGATGGCACATACTTTGAATGAAATGGAAATTTGCATTTAAATTGAATAAACATTTATTTTGTGCTAAAAACATTCCGTTGCTCACAAACCATAACCGGAGGTGTTGGAAATATTGATTTTCATGATGTAAGAGACGTTTAAGAGTAAGTAGTGCTTCCGACATACAAACAATAAATGCCTTCTGATAATTTACTGTAAAATTATCCTACAACTTTACTGCAAAAGTATCCTTTGTGACAAATCTATATGTAAGAAAGAAAGTCGTGTGAGTTACGTACGTAACATAATTCATAACTCAAGAACGACTACACCGATTTGGCTGAAAATTGGTAGGGAGGTGCCAAGTGCCTCATACATTTCCTTAACAATGCCGCGACCAAGACGGTCGAATCTTTCCCAACAAAGCCGTAATGCAAAAAGGATGCGAAGGTTTGCGAATGAAATGACTGAAAAGAAATTGCCTGTGATGGGGAACGCGTTCGTATTGCCGAAATTCGTGCCTCTCAACCCCAAGAGCAAAGAGAGGAAGCCCGTGCAACGACTCGGTTGGCAATCAGAAATCGACGAGCGAAACATAGAGATCAACAAGAAGATAATTTTCGACGAGGCGCTGATTCGAATGTCCGATCAGCGGTTGTTCCAGAAGAAGAAGCTGATTTGTATCGAGCGGCGTTTCGATATGATTGCAAAGCTAAGTACGGCAAACACAACAGCGTTTGCATTGGACCAGTGAACGTTCGTTGCGACAAATGCGACGCATTGAAATTTTCCGGAAAAACGGCCGGATTGTGCTGCCTTAGTGGAAAAGTTAAATTACCATTACTGACTCCGCCACCAGAACCTTTGCATTCATTGCTTTGCGGTGAAACACCCGAATCACGTCATTTACTTGAAAACATTCGAAATTA
>NW_026686360.1:0-1523 GCF_943735745.2 Anopheles bellator | reverse complement strand
ATGTTTTTTGGTTGGTTGGTCGCGCCCGTTCTGCTCGTGCAGCAACAACCAACTAAGATTATACAAGCCGATAATCCGCCCTGTCCTGTGCTATTGACCAGAGAACTGGGTTCTGACTCAGTCCCAAGAAAACATATTAAATGCTTTCGAGAGGAAGATCCACAGACGAATCCTTGGGCCAGTGAAAAATGGAGAATATTGGAGGAACAGCCATAATAGAGACGTATAAGAAATATTTAAGGATCAAGAAGTTTCTGTCATGATAAAGAAACAAAAACTGCAATATGAATGAACGAGCACAATAAGCACAGTTGAACTGTTTTGTTAACAACCGTACTATCCCACAACAAATTTGAAGTAACTCTTGCACCTAATTATTACATCATTCGAACCCCAGACCCAGACCGGGAAGTTATTGAGCCCTTAATTTTACAATAAGGTATTCCAAAAGTTCCTTCTCAGCCCACCGAGGGCACAGGCCACAATTCCCTCCGTAGCACCGAAGATCTCGAGCCGCACGGCCGCGAGAGATGGCAACCGCAAAACAAAGCGTCCGCCGGAGCGGTCCGCGAAGATTATATTTACACAAAACTTAATCTTGATTGCGTTACAGTTGAGTTGTACTTACTTAATTAATGTTTGTTACGCGAGCGTGCCCTGCCTTGCGAGCCGGACTCCATTCGAAAGCCTCGTCCCAGATGGGGCCGATGGGCCGTCCCCAAGAGACCCAGCCAGCCAACGTCGACGACGATGATGAGTCGCCGAAAGGAGTGGCCGATCTTCTCTGGAAGACCCCGGCCGGACCGATCGCGGGAAGCGGCTGATTGCGAGAAATCATTATCGACGGATGCGCTTTTCATTATTGGTCCATCTGATATCATTATTATAACTGCAACTTAACCGCAGATCGGTGCCCCCCGAGGAGGGGTCCCGAGAAAATCCCCAATATCAAACTAATTAACTTTGGCCCCGCGGTCCGACCCTCGTCTGCGGCGGTGGCGGGTTCCGCGAAACCGGGCCGCGGCCACCCGCGGATGGATGCATTTTGCGGAAATATGATGAGATTGCATTTCTTTCGCCATGCGAAGCGACATGCGTGCATATGGTGCATTTTTGGCCACCCTGCGCCCGTTCGTCAACCCAGCCCCGAAAAAGGCACACAAAAGCGGGATGGCCATGCAGCAGTAACATGCACTTAATTTGGCCGCCACAGCGCCCGACCCTGGCCCTGGCCCTGGCCCTGGCCCGTTGGCGGCGGAATCAAGGCGAAAGGCCGAGCGGCGAAAGGAGCCACATGTTCGTGTGGCGACGGACGGTTTTGACAATTGCCCGGGCTCATCATGCGGGGCCACCGTCACCGCCGGACGGGAGAATTCGCTCTTTGTGCGAGGCCCTTTCCTTGTCGCAATCTTGGTTTGTTGATTGTTCGCCGGCATTGTCCGCCCCGGGTTGTGGGGCTTGCATTTTTTCCCCCCTCGTCCTTTCGGTGTTCGGGGATGATGGCGGACATTTTTCATGCTGCC
>NW_026686359.1:0-1523 GCF_943735745.2 Anopheles bellator | reverse complement strand
TTTGTGGGACACGCGGATACCGAGTTCGCGTCCTTCTTCTGGCAACATTTTTCCGAACACCAATCACATACACTTTTGTGCGAGTCGGGTAGCTTGATAAGGACGGTGGGCGCAGAACTGTCGGCGGAAGTGTCCAGTTTGTCGGAGTCTTTCAAATCCTTTGCTGCAGATTTCATCGACTCTGCCTTAGCATCTTTGGCAGACTTTTTGGACTCAACCGAAGCGAATTTAGACTCATCTGATGCAGCAGTAGGCTTGGCGGGCTTTGACAGCTTGCGTTTTGAAGGTTTTGTAGCCTTATCGGACTCCGACGTCTCCGATGAGTCCGGTTTAGGCGTTGTAAAAGAGCTCGTACTAGGCTTAGGTTTAGAACGAGTGGCACGCTTAGTATTCCCGGAACTCTCTGCGGAAGTGGCAGTCTTTGATTTATCGGACTCTTTGGAAGAAAGTTCAGCTTTCAATTTGGAACTGGCTGACGATTTCATCGACTCTGCTTTAGCTAGTTTGGCTGACTTTCTGGACTCAACCGAAGCGAACTTAGCCTCATCGGGGGCCTCAGTAGGCTTAGTGGGTTTCGGCAGCTTTTGCTTTTTTCGAAGTTTGTTCTGATTGAGCTCCGATGACTCCGACGAGTCGGTTCTAGCCGGTGTGGTCGTTTTAAAAGGACTATCAGTCTTAGATTTATCGGAGTCTTTGGATTCCACTTCCGATTTCATAGACTCGGCTTTAGCACGTTTGGCCGATTTTCTCGACTCGACCGAATTTAGTTTCGACTCATCAAATACATCAGTAGGCTTAGTCGATTTCGGCACCTTGTGTTTTTTCCGACGTCTAGTATACTCATCGGACTCCGGTGACTCCGACGAGTCGGTTCCAGTCGGTTTAGTAGTTTTAAAAGAGCTATCAGTCTTAGGTTTATCGGAGTCTTTGGATTCCACTTCTGATTTCATAGACTCGGCTTTAGCCCGTTTTGCCGATTTTCTGGACTCCAGCGAATCGAATTTAGACTCATCAGACGCAGCAGTAGGCTTGGGGCGTTTCCACGGCTTGTGCTTTCTCCGTGGTTTGTACTCATTGGACTCCGGCGACTCCGACGAGTCGTATCCAGTCGGTTTAGTCGTTTTGAAAAACCTGTCAGTCTTAGATTTTTCGGACTCTTTAGAAGAATCCTTCACTTCCGATTTGATGCTAGTGGCTGACGATTTCATGGACTCTGCTTTATCACGTTTGGCTGACTTTCTGGCTTCCACCGAATCGAATTTAGACTCATCAGAGGTTTCAGTAGGCTTGGGGCGTTTCCACGCCCTGTGTTTTCTCCGAGGTTTATACTCATTAGACTCCGGTGACTCCGACGAGTCGTATCTAGTCGGTTTAGTCGTTTTAGAAGAGCTATCAGTCTTTGATTTATCGGAGTCTTTGGAAGAAAGCCCTTCTTTCCCTTCGGTTGCTTTAGCACGTTTCGCAGACTTTCTGGACTCCACCGAATCGAATTTAGACTCATCAGAGGTTTCAGTAGGCTTGGG
>NW_026686358.1:0-1523 GCF_943735745.2 Anopheles bellator | reverse complement strand
TTTGTGGGACACGCGGATACCGAGTTCGCGTCCTTCTTCTGGCAACATTTTTCCGAACACCAATCACATACACTTTTGTGCGAGTCGGGTAGCTTGATAAGGACGGTGGGCGCAGAACTGTCGGCGGAAGTGTCCAGTTTGTCGGAGTCTTTCAAATCCTTTGCTGCAGATTTCATCGACTCTGCCTTAGCATCTTTGGCAGACTTTTTGGACTCAACCGAAGCGAATTTAGACTCATCTGATGCAGCAGTAGGCTTGGCGGGCTTTGACAGCTTGCGTTTTGAAGGTTTTGTAGCCTTATCGGACTCCGACGTCTCCGATGAGTCCGGTTTAGGCGTTGTAAAAGAGCTCGTACTAGGCTTAGGTTTAGAACGAGTGGCACGCTTAGTATTCCCGGAACTCTCTGCGGAAGTGGCAGTCTTTGATTTATCGGACTCTTTGGAAGAAAGTTCAGCTTTCAATTTGGAACTGGCTGACGATTTCATCGACTCTGCTTTAGCTAGTTTGGCTGACTTTCTGGACTCAACCGAAGCGAACTTAGCCTCATCGGGGGCCTCAGTAGGCTTAGTGGGTTTCGGCAGCTTTTGCTTTTTTCGAAGTTTGTTCTGATTGAGCTCCGATGACTCCGACGAGTCGGTTCTAGCCGGTGTGGTCGTTTTAAAAGGACTATCAGTCTTAGATTTATCGGAGTCTTTGGATTCCACTTCCGATTTCATAGACTCGGCTTTAGCACGTTTGGCCGATTTTCTCGACTCGACCGAATTTAGTTTCGACTCATCAAATACATCAGTAGGCTTAGTCGATTTCGGCACCTTGTGTTTTTTCCGACGTCTAGTATACTCATCGGACTCCGGTGACTCCGACGAGTCGGTTCCAGTCGGTTTAGTAGTTTTAAAAGAGCTATCAGTCTTAGGTTTATCGGAGTCTTTGGATTCCACTTCTGATTTCATAGACTCGGCTTTAGCCCGTTTTGCCGATTTTCTGGACTCCAGCGAATCGAATTTAGACTCATCAGACGCAGCAGTAGGCTTAGGGTGTTTCCACGGCTTGTGCTTTCTCCGTGGTTTGTACTCATTGGACTCCGGCGACTCCGACGAGTCGTATCCAGTCGGTTTAGTCGTTTTGAAAAACCTGTCAGTCTTAGATTTTTCGGACTCTTTAGAAGAATCCTTCACTTCCGATTTGATGCTAGTGGCTGACGATTTCATGGACTCTGCTTTATCACGTTTGGCTGACTTTCTGGCTTCCACCGAATCGAATTTAGACTCATCAGAGGTTTCAGTAGGCTTGGGGCGTTTCCACGCCCTGTGTTTTCTCCGAGGTTTATACTCATTAGACTCCGGTGACTCCGACGAGTCGTATCTAGTCGGTTTAGTCGTTTTAGAAGAGCTATCAGTCTTTGATTTATCGGAGTCTTTGGAAGAAAGCCCTTCTTTCCCTTCGGTTGCTTTAGCACGTTTCGCAGACTTTCTGGACTCCACCGAATCGAATTTAGACTCATCAGAGGTTTCAGTAGGCTTGGG
>NW_026686357.1:0-1524 GCF_943735745.2 Anopheles bellator | reverse complement strand
ATGGTTATTTCGGAATAGCAAGAGTCAGTGAGAGAGAGAATTATGTCCATCGAAAACGCGCTAGCTTTAGGAAGGAATTTGAATAATTACCGTAAGAAATTTATATAAATAAAGACATTATATTTACTCGCCCGACACACAGTTTCGTTTATTGATTGTTGTTTTGTTGCTTGGTTTTAAATTTTTAAAAAATATTAGGAGTATGCGTAGAAATTTATCGTTTTTTACCAAATTGAATCGTTTATTGTTCAAAACTCTTAACAAACTAGTCAATCGAAGTAGTGTCCGTCGCTAGCCACTACTTTTTGCCATCTTTCTGGCAATTGTCGGATTCCATCGCGGAAGAATGCCTTATCTTTTAAGGCGATCCACTGATCAATCCAATTTTTACAATCTTCATACGAAGTGAAGCGTTCCTCAGCTAATGCATGTGCCATTGACCTGAAAAGATGGTAATCCGAAGGAGCCAGATCCGGGGAATACGGCGGGTGGGGTAGGACCTCCCATTTCAGCGTTTCAAGGTATGTCTTTACTGGTTGCGCGACATGCGGCCGAGCATTGTCGTGCTGCAGAATGATCGTGTTATGCCTTTGGCCATATTCTGGCCGTTTCTCCTTCAATGCTCGGTTCAAACGCATTAGTTGGAGTCGGTAGCGGTCTCCGGTAATTGTTTCATTTGGCTTCAGCAGCTCATAATAAATTACGCCACGCTGGTCCCACCAAATGCAGAGCAGAAGCTTGGATCCATGAAAGTTCCGCTTGGCCGTCGATGTTGTCGCATGACCCGGGTATCCATACGATTTTTTGCGCTTGGGATTATCATAATGAACCCACTTTTCATCGCCAGTAACTACTCGATGCAAAAAACCTTTGCGGGTGTGTCGTTGGAGCAGTTGTTCACTCATGCACAAACGGCGTTCCACATCCCTTGGCTTCAACTCGTAAGGCAGCCAGTTTCCCAGCTTTTGGACCATTCCCAACGCTTTCAAACGTCTGGAAATTGTTGTTTGGTCCACTCCACATGCATCTGCAAGTTGTTGTTGTGTTTGGCACGGGTCATCTTCCAGCAATGCTTCCAACTCTTCATCTGCGAACGTCTTCGCTGGTCCCGGGTGCTCCTTGTCCTCAGTGCAAAAATCACCACTTTTGAAGCGCCGAAACCAATTACGACAAGTGGCTTCGCATATAACAGCATCGCCATAAGCCTCCTGAAGCAACCGGCATGCTTCGGCTGCAGTTTTCTTCAGATGGAAGTGATACAACAACACTTCCCGCAAATGACGCTTTGTTGGCTCGAATTCGCACATGGTTTCGTGTTAATAACAATCTCACAATGGAAAAATTGACAAATGTGATGATGCAGATTTGTTGACAGATGCCTAAGCTTGACATTTGACAGTTATTTGATGACATTTGTGCCTTCTATCCAACAGTAGCGCCCCCTATATGTAAACGATAAATTTCAACGCATACACCTAATATTTGTTTTAAATAAAAATATATTGATTACAATTTCTGCAATTG
>NW_026686356.1:1168-1615 GCF_943735745.2 Anopheles bellator | reverse complement strand
ATTCGACCGACATTTGTGGGTTAAGACCCCGCTGTGTATTTATTTCCTAAATATTATTTTTAAACCGCAAAGACCGTCGTTAGAATTTTCTCTTTTTCCGCTGGAATTGGAAAGAAATTGGCCACCGAAAGAAATGGGGGCGGAACGTAAGGTAAGACTCGTAGCAAAGCACGATAGAAAAGCAGTTTCCGTCGGAAGATTCAGGGTAAACCTTTGGGAAAACGCTACTCGCGCTTTTCTTCTCGATCTGTCGCAGAGGAACAGGAACAGGAGCGGCTGGTAGGCAGCACCAAAATATTTGGCAAGCAATAATACTGAAATATTGCCACAAATATTGTTGGACCGTATCATACAATATTATTACGAAATAATTCCATCCTAGCTTCGCAATCGAGATTGTTCTTTCTAATCAGCGGAATTTGGGCTACCTCCGCGGTACAACCTGTT
>NW_026686356.1:0-1068 GCF_943735745.2 Anopheles bellator | reverse complement strand
GCACCTTGTCCACGCAGCTGCCGTTTCGACAATGGCCGAAAGTATCCGAAAAATCAATTGATTGAATAAAACACCTTTTTATTTGATGTTAATCCACTTTATTCGCCGATCTCATCTGGTTACGCAGCAGATCAGCTCTCACAGAAGGACTTTTATCGCGCCATTCAGCGATCAGTAT
The DNA here is from genome assembly GCF_943735745.2 of Anopheles bellator. Taxonomy (NCBI): domain Eukaryota; kingdom Metazoa; phylum Arthropoda; class Insecta; order Diptera; family Culicidae; genus Anopheles; species Anopheles bellator. The sequence continues at coordinate 890 of NW_026686356.1, read as the reverse complement.
CTGAGCACTAATTTCGCTGGAATCGATGATGAGGTGCCCGAACCTGAATGAGAATACTTAAAAAAACGCGTGATGTTTATATCCCTTGTCCCTCGATTAGTTCGTTGGCCGGCAAAGTGGTTGGCCACACGCCGTCATGTCGGGAAGACCCAGGGTTTGATCTTCCTTACGAAGGATATGCATGGGGTGCTCTCAGAAAGCGCGATCGTGGGGCGGTTAAAGTTCCCGCCAAATACAGTACCATTTCAGCATGATGCGTTTCTTTCAAAAGGTGACCCTCTTAGCGTTACCTATCCTCGGTGGTTTCTGGTTTCTCAAGCGGACAAACTGCTTCCGTTTTTTATTATAAAACTATCGCTCAAGTTTATTGCTTCCATCATCGAGCGCGGGTTATCATCGTTTCACTTGCGGGGCACGGTTCTCCGCTTACCTTCGCCACATACTGGGTTATTGGTGGCCTGAATTGCGCTATGGTTTGTGTTACGGTACAATAAACAATAAACTACAATCAACCGTCGGGAGGCGCGGGCGTCAGGGTTTTGCGAGTGTGTGCTCGTTGATGGTTCAGGCCGATGGCGAAAACAAAAACAAAGAAAACAGCGACGTGGTAACAATGTGTGCGTGCGAACTAAGGTTCGAATGGAGAATCCTGGCGCGCGGTACTGCGCAGCTTCGCTTCCGGGCGGACGGGTGACATGGTTCTAGGCCAGGGCAACTTGCAACAAGTCCACTTGCGTTCGGTGCGGACGGGGCCATCCATCACTGCCGGCTGTCAGGATCAGCGCACTTATCCTGGGTCGCTTGACTAGAACCGTCTAGACTAGGTTGCTGCCGTCTGGCCATTCCGCTCGAAAGAGGTCGCCACGTGCCACGATGTTTCACTCCGTAAA
>NW_026686355.1:0-1526 GCF_943735745.2 Anopheles bellator | reverse complement strand
TCGCCCATTTTTTGACTGCTTTTTGCATTTGTTGATTTCTGGATGGATGGGTGTTTCCATACCGACTTTCAATCATGAATTAATGAGAGAAAAATAAGTATTTGCCTCAAAACTTCGTTTATCGTTTTCTAGCTATGGATATTAGTGTCCAATAACGATCCACTTCTAGCAATCCATAACATATTCGTTCATAACTGTACTGTCCTCTCCTGGTGTCGAAATCCATTAGCATAATTACAAATCGTGATGTTCATCTCCTTGTGTCCATTTGTGCTTCTTTGTTTTCTTAGCTGCAACGAGATTGGCAAATTATGCTGTACAACAAACGGTTGCATGACCAGACCGTTGACCGTCGTTTTTCCCGATTGTCTGTTCGTTGTACATAACTTTCAACGACAAAAAGTTAAATTGCTATGTGAAACAGAAGGTCTTTTCAGATGTCTTCTTTTCTTCAAAAGGATGTCTTTTCAGAAAACGTTGGCGATGAAAAGTAATTTATACGTGTCATTCATTCTTTGGCAAGGGACGGCGATAATTTCTATAATTTTTTAGTTGTGGTTTTGTGCGGTTTGTTTTGTTTATTGCCTTCCGCTTGTTAAAAAATTTGTTATTTGATAACAATTTGTTTGAATGATACCGTGAAATTAGTACTCCTCTAAATAAATCTCAGAGTATTTTTCCCATTCCGTAACTATTTAAAAAAGTTGTTGTAAAAGGTATGAGCCAAAGTTTTAATATTAAAATGTCATATGAGTATTTGTTATATTGACAAAGCGGTGGAGTGGCGGAGGATATAAAAAAAATTTCCTATAAAAAATGGCCAATAAGGATTTGCCAAGAAGCGTCGTATAATTTTAATTTTTACTAATGGAAATGCATATTCTGGGCCATGTCGAAGGTCGCCAAATTCCTTCTGTGGTGAGCCACTATCATCATCAGCACCTCAGTGTCTTGTTACAATCACAAGATTACGGTCTTAAGACCGTTCTCGAGGCACAAAGGTGGACAGATAGAGCAGGAAATGTGCTAGGAGAGCAGACGTTACAGGACAGGTAAAAGAAACCCATCAGTAGATACGCCAATTTTCTTTCGGTAACAACGTTCTCGGGTCTGTGGTGTGGAAATTTCCTGGCTTGCGAGACAAAAGCCCCCGAAAGCGTTTCCGGACTTCCGGCACTGGCGCGACGATTCGGTCTCATTCCTGACTGCATCCTTAAAACGCAAATAAGGTCAGAGAGAGACAGTACGACTCAAACTCGGTGGGTGAGTCGTCGCGAGCTTTCTCAGGTTGTTGTGGTTATTGCATTTGGCCAGAGGTTTGGTGTCTGTATTTTTTCCCTTGTTGTATGTTTTAACAGCCTCACCTTTCTATAGGTGGCGCAAATTCCACAGCAGCCCTGCCCTTGGAGCAGTGGGCTGGTATGTAACAGGAAGGAAGCTAGAAATGGCGGTCTCGCGGGAAATTTGTTTCTGGAAAGTGGAAATTAAAATTCGTTCCTAGACGACGTCGATAACGATGGCGACGG
>NW_026686354.1:0-1526 GCF_943735745.2 Anopheles bellator | reverse complement strand
TAATTTCAATGCACGAAACAAGCATTACTGTTGGGAGCGGTAAACGTTTCCTTTTAATTCCATAAATCAACTTTGGCCGGAACGAAGTGGGCGCGTTTCAAGGCCGATGGTCGGCCGATGAACCATATCCTTCCATATCGGGGCCATCGAGCGGCCAAAAGCCTCATCATTACACCATGCTAAGCTCATCGCATTAGGACCGGTCGGTCTCCAAATTGGTTATCGATGAGCCAGATTAGTGAAAACGATTGATCACCTGGCGTAGCACCGTTTTCGCACGCCAAATGCAGCAACATAGTCCCGCGTTCCCGGCATAGCTTCACGGATGAGCCACCATTTGTTCCGTTTGATGGTTTTATCCAAATTAATTACGGTAGATCAAAATCTGTGTTATCCGCGTCGGTACTACACGACCACGGAAGAGAGAGCAAGTGTGTGTGTGAGAGAGAGAGAGACACTCAACATCATATTGCATCTGTTAACAAATGTTTAATTTGTCAACCAGTTTCACCACCCAGCCAGGGCGGAACCTCCGGGGCGGAACCTCCAAAAAACGGGCGGCCCCCCCAAACAAATGAACTCCAAACAATTGGCGACAAATTCGGCGCCAACGGAAGTGCCGGGAGCGGTGGGCCAGCAGGCCCCCGGCACATCAACAGTCCTGGCCGGGATTAATATTCCGCGCAAATATCGCTCTTGACATTATGTTTATGATGCGGGCACATAAATAGCATTATTATTCACAGTCCATATAGTAGACGGTAGGCGGCGCGGGCCCGGAATTGGCCAATCGGCGTACCAGCGTGTGGCCCCACCGGGGGGGATTTCCCACCCCCGAGGGCTGTTGGGTGTTTTATGTTGCGGCCATTAACACGCGGTACGCAGTGCCGGGCGCTGCAGGATAGCGCTACACGATGACGGGACCAAAACCAAAAAACAGACACACACCGACCGTCCACCGAACCGTTCATTGTTCATCCTGTGACCGGCCCCGCAACCCCCCTGTCCCCGTCGTGGCCCGACAAAAGCCCCGCTGTCCCGCGGCGGAACAAGAATCCCATTTCGTGGCGCCCGCCAATTGTTCCCTTGCTGCCGGAATTGGGGCCATAACTTTACAATGGGAACATAGTGGGGAGAGGCTCTTGAAGAGTGAGGAACGGTGCTCATCAGTAGTTTCAACGGGCACCAGGGGCCGGGCAACATCAAAAAGTACCGGGCGGTCCGTGCGAAGGACACCGCATGAAGGACACGAAACATGACCGCTGCTTGATTGCGCCGCAAAGCGTTACGCTGCGCCATGCTGCGCCGCCAATCGAACCCGTACGTGATCGCCAACCCGGCCGGGCAGTCAAATGAGGGCTTCGTCAAAGGACCTGCTCCGACCGCGCTCCATCCCCGGCGCCCGGTGTTGATAGATTGATCCCGTGATGCCTGAGAAACCTCCCAGTTCGGAGTCGGAAAAAAGTGGAGCCTCAAATTGTATCACTTCGCAGCATGCAATTCTCGCGTTTCGCGCGCCCTCGTCG
>NW_026686353.1:0-1528 GCF_943735745.2 Anopheles bellator | reverse complement strand
CCCATTGCCTTTGGGGCGGAACAAAGTTCGCCGGGTCTGCTAGTTTGAATATATAAGCGGTGTTGTGATCGTCCGACTCAAATTTAAGTCGCACCTTTATGTTTTATCGACAAACACAAAGAAATGTTTAAAATAAGTAAAAAAAAGTTGTTTTAGCGTGCATGCAGTGCTGCTTTAATGTAAAGAGTATTTTCTATTGGATTTTCTATTTTCTGCAGCATCAGGCGAAGTTGTAACACTTCAAAAATATTTTTTTTTTTTCGTATTGCACGTTACAAATGTTTAATTAGGCCATAAAACAGGATTTTTCTTTTGATTCATAGACGTTTGTCGGCTATTCATTTGCAATTGTTAAGTATATAACGAGAGTTGGAGGACTACACACTACACTACCAAGGACTAAACTAAACTAACTAACTAACTTGCTAAACTGGCAAGACGCACAAAGGGCTTAGAGAGAGGGACAGGGGCAGGGCAACTTACGTGAATAAAAGGTGCCTGGGCCTGTGCCCGCACGAAAGCAAAAAAAAAAAAAAACTACCAAGGACTACATTGTCCCTAAAGCAGAAGTTTGTTAAAATTTCGAACAACATAAGGTATAACGAATGGATAAAAAAGGATTATATTATGCGCAAAGAACTTGAAAATGAATATAGTGTAAAAGCATAAAGCATAAAACCACTACCAAAGGGATCGCTAAGAAGAAAAGTAAACTAGCCAACAGTGATTTCGATAGAGAAGTTGGCTAAAAAATGCTTTACACAGAACAAACACACAAATACTTTGTTCTCTCTCTTTATAGCCTAACTAGCAGGTCCCGGAGAGCTTCGCCACGCCCCATTTCATTCTCATTTCTCGACTACCCGGCGTTTCAGAGGATCGGACTTCAAGATGACGTCCGATCGGTTTCCCTTCCCGCCTCCCGTTATTCCCCCCGTTTCGAACGATCGGCTTCTCTTTTTATTTCCCGTTACTCATCCTTTTCAGACAATCGCGATTCCCAGTGACGTACATGATCGGCTTCCCCCCCCTTCTCGGAGATGTGGGAGGGTCAAACTTTCCACAATCTGAGGTCACAAAACTACGCTGTGCAAAATTTCAAGAGGATTGGTTCAGTAGTTTTGGAGAAAAAGCGGTACACTCAGACTGACAAACAACCATTTTTTTATATATAGAAGAAGATAGATTAATCTATCACAGCGCATGTTAATGCGTCCTGTCAACATACCGCCACTCGGCACGTCACGACACGATTTCTACATTGGAACGGAAGCAATTAGACGAGTTTTCCAATCAGACGAACGAACAAACAGTCGAGAGTGAATGCCAACTCACCACCAATTAGGCAGAGTGACATCGTCACCAGGCGGTTTCGTCACAGCCGGACAATAAATTTGCTTCTTCGACATTTATCCAACATTCTTTTTATTTCGAACCCAACGCCACAAAAAAACGGCGAACCTTGGTAAAAGCGAACTCCCCTGATTTATGCTACAGCCATTACTCTTGTGGCGAGCCGCTGGTCATC
>NW_026686352.1:0-1529 GCF_943735745.2 Anopheles bellator | reverse complement strand
CTCACGCTTTCGTCGGTGGTGGCTGCCTGCAGCGAAACCGACCAACGATCCTCGTCTCGATGCGGTGTTTAGGGTGGCATTTCAGGCCGAACCGTAATGCTACACGGCTACATTATCGGATTACGATCCTAGCGGCCAGGGGCTTTCGTTGACGCAGACGCAAGCCAGACGAAAGTGAAATGCGCACCGATGCGTTTCTTTCGTTTCGATTGTTTGACTATTGGAGCGTTGCGTTGAGTTGTTGTTGGTACCTCGTGTTCTTCCTTCGCTTTCCATTCATGCATTAGACGTCGATCGTTGGTGTTGATCGATTTTACGGACGTTACCTTTCCTTTTATATGTGTGCGACGGACTTGTTCGATGGACCTCACGGACCCGTCATCGCCGGTGCACAGGTAGAAGGACACGCATCGGTGCGTCGGTTGGGCCTAAGAGGAAAGGCGGCCTCAAACGATGCGGACCTTTTAGATCTTCTCGATGAGGTAACAGGAAACATCTGTTTACAAATATTTGCCTTTTCTTGTGACGGGCTGTTCATTGTGTGCCGATCTCGTAACCCTGAACATGATGTTCTCATGGAAAATGGAAAGTTTTCGCTTACAAAGCAAACTGTTGAAGAAAAAATCATTTTGGAATCTTTCTTTCGAATCTCTGCTGAAGCTAACATCCGTTTTGTTAGCGATCGAGTTCTTCGCCCAATTCACAACAAACCATAGTCCGACTTCACATCAATCAACAAACTCGTTGCTATGCTATGTTCTAATGTGGAGCAGCATTTGTCCATTTAGAAGGGAAATAAAAGCCCGGTTCCAGACTTAAAATGAGAGAATCGCGAAATAATGCAAAGTTCGTCGAAATGACACGAGCATTTCATCAGCACGTTTAATGTTAATCTGTTGTGTGCCTGACTGTGTCTGCCAAATTAGGGATGCCCTGAAATGACATGCAGCTTACTCGATTGGCAGTTTAGCTTCGGTAGGAATCCACTTAGCCGGGGGCAAACGGTGATGATGCATCTCCGTGGGTCTAAACACTCGTCTTTTCGACGAAGAACTCGTAACGACCGCAACCCCGTTTGGGTGGGACCATCTTTGACCAATTTTCCCGCGCAATGCACAACGAGAAGCGCACGGTAAAAGGTAACTGCAGTCAATTAGCGCGCAGCATGCTGTCGAGCATTAATGTTGCAAAACATTACATCGATCACAGTGCCATGTTGTGGCCAAGACCAAGGATGCCTATCGGATGACTCAAAATAATCATCGACTTTGTTTTCACTAGAGGCGATCCTTGGGCAATGATGGGCGAGGAACTTTCATTGGTTCAGGATTCCGGATTCCGGTGCCCGGATAAATCGACACTCCGACGAGCAGCCTTCAAAAAAGCCTTTCCGATGGCGTTCGTAGAGCAAAAAGGTGATGAATTCGGGTGGATTCGAATGGGTTCGTGAATGCGAAAAGGACGGTACAAACAACAGCAGCGGCTAGCTAATTGGAATACAAAAATCTCGAAAACAATCGCGGGTTGAT
>NW_026686351.1:0-1530 GCF_943735745.2 Anopheles bellator | reverse complement strand
AACCATTCCGAGGACGAAGATGGCGAAGCCCAGGATCGAGTGCCACAGCGGGTTCATCGGCGGGAACTGGTTCCAGTGGGGATGCACCATGTGGAGCATCTCCGGCGGGACCTTATCCACCACCGACATGTTACCGCCGCCCTGCGTCCAGGCATCGAAATGCGGTTCCACAAAGGCTGCCATTTTCTGTTCTGCGGGATGTAGGAGCGATTATTAGTTATGGTCAGAGCCTGGTAAAAAATTCACGAATAGAACTAACTGTTTTAACTCCACCGTTTGCAGGAAAAGTTGAAAAATCCTCTTTTGGTCGGGCTCCTAGCTGAAGAAAATCGTTGTTACACGAACTACTTCAACTGCACAATCTGCCGGTGCAGGGTCCAAGCACGTTTGTCTGTGGGGCTCCCAAAAACAACTCGGGCGTACCGATGCAGCTGCGGCCTATTTATAGGGAAGGAATGGCTAATGTTGCTTACGCCCTGCAGCTTGTAATTGAATTACGTTAAAGGGTTTACCATCCTTGGAATGTCGTTCAGAACAGAGGCGTTAAAATTTACACCTTTTCCTCGCAAGCAAAGGAATGTGGTTCTTGCTGATGCTATGCAAGAGGGTCGCCAAATATTTCTAAATCCTTTTGAATTCGGGTTATTCTAGCCGCGTGAAGAAGTAAACACAGCATCTCAACACAGGCATCAAGGAAAATCGGGGCTTCAAGAAAAACATACTTTCAACAATTTGTTGCTCTTTTGTGTGTATCAGCTGATCCAGGATGCTGAAAACAAAGAACCAAGATGATGACGAAGCCAAAACCAAATCCATTTCTCTTGCCCAAATCTAAATATCCTCTATCCTGTTACAATGTAACAGAATCGATAGCTTCTTCTTGAAGTGATAACAGAATCGTTCCTTATTGAAAACAGAGAAAAGAAACGAAGAGAGAAAAATCAATATCTTGACATTCAACAGAGTGACGCCAAGAAATGCAACGTGCGTTTCGTTGCACTTGAAATGCATTGTGTTTTCCTTAAGGCGATTTGCCAAGAAAAAGGGGTAATTCAATTAGGAGCAAGAACTGCAAAAGGAGTGCAAGTATTTCATCTATAAAAACATGGAATAGTTGTGCACTCGAACTAGTTGATGCACACAACCGTTCCGATTGGGTGGCCAATCGAGTTGAAGTAGTTCGATCTCAATCGTTTTTCTTCATCTTTACTGCGCAGATAGACAATTCGAATCTTTTCGGTTTGTGAATTCGTTGCTGGTTTTGGTGAGTGATTTAGTCGTGTTAGTAACGTTTAGCTTCTTGCGAAAAGTAAATTAAAACCTAAACTCAACGCGCGTCGTGCAGAAATGGCAGCCTTTGTGGAACCGCACTTCGATGCCTGGACGCAGGGCGGCGGTAACATGTCGGTGGTGGATAAGGTCCCGCCGGAGATGCTCCATATGGTGCATCCCCACTGGAACCAGTTCCCGCCGATGAACCCGTTGTGGCACTCGATCCTGGGCTTCGCCATCTTCGTCCTCGGAATGGTT
>NW_026686350.1:0-1530 GCF_943735745.2 Anopheles bellator | reverse complement strand
ACTGCGGAGAGAATTCCGACTTAGATCTAGGATGCCAATATCTGACCTTTCCTCATTAAGGGCTAATCGACCGCTTCTGACGTGATTGCAACGATCCATGGAATGCCCTGCTCACGCCAATCTTGGAAGACATGAAGGAAAGAGTGAAAGTCAACCTCCAAAGAACTGAGCCGTCGGACGGCCAAAGGATGACTCTCCGGACAGCATGTAATTCAATTTTGACTTCTCAATAACGTAGTATCTCTGAGAAATCATATCATCAATGTAGATGTTCCATGCCTGTTCCGTTCCATGCCATCCTATTTGATTCAATGATGGAATTAGCTAACACTCTCATACAATGTTTAAATGTCTTAACAAAACTATCATTTTTCTGTTTTCAGCTGTTACTAGTTTTCAATGCGCAATATTGCACATTTCGTTTCTTACTGGGGGCCTACATCAAGCATAACGTAATGATTTTGACATTAACGATTAATGCCAAACTGCTGCGGCGCTGTCAAAACGTTTACGGGTTGGCCGAGGCGTAGACCCGAGCGTAATAATTTATTTCATACGCTTTGCTTACAAACAGAGGATAATTTTTGTTCTTATTTGCTGGTATAGCAACAAAATCGGAAAAAAACAGATAAAAAATTCAGAAATCAATTAATTTCTCTTCTATTTCTATTTTCTTGGACCAAAAACACGAACGTAAACACGTTTCACATTTCGTTTTTATATTTTTGCTGCCACACGAAGCGTAAACGTTTTGACATTACAAATTAATTTTACGTTAGTTTTCACGCTTCGTGTAGCCCCCTAGTTACAATTGGATAATTAAATCCAAAACCACGACCGACTGGGCGCCTCCATTGAACAATTTGACCATGCGTCTCCATTGAATAATAATTTATCATTCAATATTTTCATTGGACATGTACTCTAATCGTGGGCATTGGTATAAAATACTTCAAACTATAATTGTAATTGATGAACTGTAACAATGATTCGCCTTGTCATTTTTATAGTCAAAACTACAGTTGTGCATCGTGTGAATTAACTGAAGGAAATTAAAAGCCTTTCAATCTATGGTAATATCGCTATATTTGAGGTGGTTGATCCTAATTTGGTTAACGTAACGCAAATGGCAATCGAATTGCTGCTGTCAGCTGAGGTATACCATATTTATTTATCTGGTTTGGTTTCTGAGAGACACTGTCGTTATTGGGAAGTCAAAATTGAATTACATGCTATCCGGAGAGTCATCCTTTGGCCGTCCGACGGTTCCGCTCTTTGGAGGTTGACTTTCACTCTTACCTTCATGTCTTCCAAGGTTGGCGTGAGAAGAGCATTCCATGGATCGTTGTTATCACGTCAGAAGCGGTCGATTAGCCCTTAATGAGGAAAGGTCAGATATTGGCATCCTAGATCTAAGTCGGAATTCTCTCCGCAGTCCCAGTCACGAGTTAGCTGCTCGTTTTCGCCTAGTTTGTAGCCGCTCGATGTGGATCGGATTGAGAACACCTTTCGGAGTGGCCCATCAGCAAA
>NW_026686349.1:0-1530 GCF_943735745.2 Anopheles bellator | reverse complement strand
CACATGATAAGATGACACAAGTCGTCCCGTGCATGACACACCTCACCGCCCGGAGGCTAATTCGCGCGGAAGATCGGCAGCTTAAAGAGCCGGCCCGGCCAAACCATGACTGGAGCTATCGATTGCGGAACCACCGACACTGCTTGTCACTGCGGCGTGGCGAAGGGTACTAAGGGCCGGACGGGAATGTTGGACGCTTCGAGAGCGGGTGATGGTACTTCAGTTTCGATTAAGTGATTCGCTCGGTTCGATGTCGAGTGGACTGGCGGGCACACTGGGGTCGGGGTTTACGGAGTGGGGCTCTCTACTTCGCCAAGCTACGAAACCGTTGAGAAGGTGAAAATGGAACCAACCTGAAAGGCGGAGCTGTTGCTTTGTGGCCGGCATCCGAAGGAAACTCTACTGATGTTGAACAGCAGGTCAACGAAAGTTGTCAATATGGAAGATTAAAAAACGAAGGCAGAATACACAGTTATCACTATTGAACCATTGATGATAGTGATTGGAACAAATGTCAGTTATTTATACAGAATACAAGTCTGATCAAGCAATCCTCTAGATCTCAGTTCACTGTACAAAACATCTTTAAAAAGTTCATACGCGTGGTTGCGTTATATTTATCTGGAAAATCCCATGCCTACTACTGGTGCCCAACCTCAAACTGTGTATAGACGGTCTCTTCAAAAATTTTCGCGACATTTGATTTCCCGCGAACTACGGATCTGGTCTAATTTTCGATTCTCTGTGGCGTTAGGTTGCTACTCATGTCAGTGACTTATGGTGAGAAGTATGGCCATGTTGAGTAGTCAGTCAATTGTTGACAGCATTTTAGTTTGGACAAGATTTGGCTCAACTTCGATGCCGTCTTTATCTGCTAAATTGTAGCGTAGCGTTATCCTTTCATGCGCCCCTTCCGTTTCCGGAACAAGAAAAAGTCACAGGCACAGGCACAGGGCACAGGGCTCTGAGAACATTTTGAATCGTTGATAAACGCTGCTTTTGGTCTTAATAGCTTCACCATAAGCGCCATACCATACCATACTTAATAGCTTCTTAATAGCCTGCCGCCTGCCGCCTGCCGCCTGCCGCCTGCCGCCTGCAGCTGCCTGCCAGCTGAGAGCCGCACCAGCTGAGAGCAGCTGCCTGTCTTCAAAGTTAGAAATTGTCCTTGGCAACTAAAAAATAAAAAATATAGTGATCGCAATAAAAGGCGCAGGCATACGATGCCATTTACATTTTTTTTTTCGCTTTTTAACCGAAAAGCACAATGCTAAGGCAAACCAACACCACAGTGTTGCTTCCATGTCTGTTTCCAACATGTCCAAGCGTCAAACTGGCACTTGTTTGAAATTTGTTCACAAATTGATGCTCGTTTGTTCAGATTTGTAGATCTGCGTCAGTGACATTAATGACGTCTCCGAGAGACGTCAGTTACTCAGACATCGGTATCGCATCGTAGCGTGTGGACCGGGCATAACGCCACAAAAAAATCTAAATTTCGATATACGTAGCCCGCGGATATTCGAATGT
>NW_026686348.1:778-1531 GCF_943735745.2 Anopheles bellator | reverse complement strand
GTGGCGGTGGTTGTTGTGCTAAAGTGTGTTTACTCTCAGCCTCTCAGCGACCCCCTCCCCCGGTTTCGCACTCGCCAAAATGTCTGGAGATGCACTAATAGCGAAAACAGCCACAAGCGGCATCGCCGTGGTGCTACCGTGGCCCGAGACTCCAGGAAACAATCCTGAAACAAAAATCCTATCTGACAGTTGGACGTCGAAAAAATTGCACTGCGTTTTCCGTTACCCCTTTTTTCCGTAAGCTTTTGACAGCAGGCAGGACTCACTTTGGTATGGTGTACGGTGTCATAAAGCATGGCCGAGTTAGAATCGGGAACAATTGCATTGGCTCTATCTCTGGGTTGGTTTGACTTAGGAAATATATCAAGGTATCAAATTGAAGGTATTTTATTGTACTTTAAGAGAAAAATTTCAGAAATTTATTATGTCGGTCGTCGGATGAAATTACGAACTTTCTTTGCAATGCGCGCCGTAATTTTCTGCACAATCTTCTGGTCCACCTCAGCGGCTAATTTGTTCCAATTTTTCGCCATCTTTGCAGCATTCCGCATCACCTTTTCAGTCTTCTTCAACTTCCTATTGATTGTTGCCCAATCATTTTCGATTGGGCGGAGTCTAGGGCAACCCACCAAGGTTGATATCCTTTGTGATGAAATCCACCTCATTGTAAAAGTACCACAGAACTACTTCCCTGCTATAGTGGCTCAATCAGGCCAAAACTTAACCGGACCTTTGTGTGACTTAATAAATGAT
>NW_026686348.1:0-678 GCF_943735745.2 Anopheles bellator | reverse complement strand
TCGTGTTTGTGATGAAAACCTTGATTTCCGTCCACAGGTGCAAATTCCTTTTCATATCATTAATTTTTGTGCAAATTTATTGGCGAATACAAATTTGATCTTGGAGGGGACATCTCCCCGTGCCGTGGCGAGGTAAAATTTTGGTCCAGGAAGCCATCCAAAATCAAATTTCACGTATGTTTCGTCGTCCATACGCAAGCATCCTTTGTACCTCATCATAACCTTCTCGTACAACTAGAAGCGCGTGTTTTAGCGACAAGGTTTTGCTTAAGTGTCCTTTTTGGATGCTTTCATGCAAGGAAAAAACAGTAGCCTCTTCGTAGACAGATCTCCCGGGCAGTACTTTTGCTGGTACCATATTTTTTGCAATATCCCGAATCGAAAGTCCAGGATTTGCCTCGATTGATCTTAAAACCTTCCAGTTCAGCCGCCGATTGTATGTTCCACTACGACGTCTACTCTGAATCTTTCAATCTACGGTATTGGGTTCCCAGAAACGGTAAAGCACAGCATATATAGTTGATTTTGCAAATTTTTGTGTTTTTGAGAGTTTTTAAAGTAGACCTTGGGTTCTCGATGTGAGTGTGCAGTATTATTTTTCTTCTTTCGAGTTCAATTAAGCATAACATTACATAAACTCCACGTACTAAGATGAAACTTTCAGCACTGAAAGTTGAA
>NW_026686347.1:0-1532 GCF_943735745.2 Anopheles bellator | reverse complement strand
GTTGTGATGACTTCCAGAACCGTCGCAGCGCTGAAGGGGAATCGGCTAGGATCACCGGTGGTTTTCTGCCATTTGAGCTTCCGAGTATGAAGTGGTTGGGCGTGAGTGGTGAATCGGAATCATCATCCAGGGGGATCTCAGCTAGTGGTCGCAACTTAATGATCAGCTCAACCTCAATCGACCTTGATCGGAGCGACTCGTCGGTGGGATGCGGTGGTAGATCGAAGGTAGCTAGGACCCGTTTAATTGATTGCACCAAACGTTCCCAGACACCTCCAAAGTGTGGAGCCGCCGGAGGATTGAATGTCCATTTCGTTTTAGGTCCTTCAAATTCTTCGACGAGGCGTGACGTTTCGATGTTTTCGAGAGGCTCCCGAAGTTCTCGAGACGCTCCGACGATATTGGTGCTGCGGTCACTTATGAACTCAAGCGGCATTCCCTTTCGGGCCGCAATGTTCCGCATTGCCAGGATGCGCGAGTCGGTGGTTAGGCTGTGAGCCACCTCGATGTGGATGCCGCGCATCGTTAAGCAGGTGACGATCACTCCCCACTGTTTCTCAACGCGTCTACCCATCGCAACGAGCATGGGTCCGAAGTAGTCGATCCCGGTATAGGAAAACGGACGTTGGAATGTCGCAAGTCGCTGGGCGGGTAAGTTTCCCATGGCTGGGGTGACTGGTTTGGCACTACGGACCTTGCAGTACTGGCAGCGGCGTCTCAAGATGTTGTACGTGGCTCGTAAGTGCGGGACGTGGTATTTTAGCCGAATCTCGTTTAGCACTATCTGATGGTTCAACGGACTATTGTTTTTGACGGCCTGCTTCCACGGGTGTTGTACGGGCTGGCGCGAAATATCGCTGATCTCCTCACTGTACACTTCCCGTTGGATCGGGCAATTTATGGCGCATTCGGCTTGTTGTAGTTCTTGCTGTACGAGGGCTCCTACCAGCTTGGGTGCTTTGGTGCCATTTCTTGCGTTGTGATCGGAGTTCGGCCGACTGATGACGGTTCGCGAGTCTGTCCAGAAAACCTTGGGTGTCCAAAAACCCTTGCTGACACCGTTCACTCGAGCGGCAGCGTCAAATACTATCCGTATCTTCGCGGGCTTATTTGGGTTTACTCCCGGAAATATGGGTAGGGACCAGTCGTTAGGATGACTCACGGTTGTCTCTGCGGTCGTAAGCCTTCTTATATAGCCTTTCATTTCGTACTCCGCTATCTTTTCTTGCATGGACGCGGCTAGCTCAGGTTCTCTCTGCAGCTTCCTCTCCAGACAATGGTAGCGTTTGTTAGCCATTGCCCGGCTATCCGGAAGCGAGATGTTGTCAAACTTCCACAGTAGGCCGGCTTCGTAGCGACGATTATCGAGTTTCACTCCGGTGTTGAGAATGCGTAGAGCTCTCGCTTCGTCCACGGATCGTAGATTCGATGCGGCACGGTATACTCCCATTGAATCTAGGCTGAAGTGGCCCTTCAGGGCTGCGCCCGCGGCGTCGTCTCGTTCGCTGCACGCGCACAGGTGTAAGTTTAAC
>NW_026686346.1:0-1535 GCF_943735745.2 Anopheles bellator | reverse complement strand
CGCTCCGGGAGAAACCGATCCGGATCGAACTGATCCGCGTCGGGCCCCCAGATATCCTTGCGGCGGTGCATGGCGAAGATGCTCAACGCAATAAGGGTCCCGGCCGGGATATGAAGTCCCCCGATTTCTACGTCACGCATTGTCTGCCGTGCTATGTTTGGCGCAGACGGTGCCAGCCTCAGACTTTCTTTCAACACTCGCTCCATGTACGTCAACTGTTTTAGATCCTCGAGGGTTGGCTCGTGATTGGAGTCCGGAAGAACATCCAACACCTCTTGGTGGACCCTTTCCTGTATCTCCGGAAACATGGCCAAATATAAACAGGTGTGCGACACCTGCAGGGCCGTTGTTTCATTTCCCTGGAAATAAAATCGAAGATAATTAATTTGTCTTGGCGTACGCTATAAGCTACTCACCGCAATTATTAAAGTATAAATATTGTGCCTAATTTCGTCGTCAGAAAACGGATTGCCATTGTGCGTCACGGATAGTAGCTGATTGACGAATATTTGAGGCTTTTTAAAGTCTTTCTGTTCTTCTGTGTCAACTATCGATTTCACATGGGCTGTTGCCGTGTCTATAATCTGCAATTTCAATTATTCGGCGTTAAGTGCTGATGCGTGATATCTGTCATCCGATCCCTAACAGTCTTACCGGTTGAAAAAATTTAAAAACGTACGATCGGCACTCCGATTCTTCTATACAATCCTTTGTGAAACCGTACACCAGGTCTATGTATTGATGCACACACACCATCCGCTTGGAAACTAGCTGAAAACATCTTCAAAAGAAAGCCTCTCTTAGCTATTTTAGTCACCAGTTATATAAGAACGTACGAATTACCGATCCAAATTGTGAAAAAACTTCTCTTTACCCGGTCGCTCCAACACATCGCAACCGATCGTGGTTTCACACACCATCTCCAGCGTGCACTTGCCGATGATCGGGAGGATGGACAACGTTCGGCTACAGGACTCGCCGACGGCACTTTCGAGGTTCTGCATCATCTGCTCCGTGCACTTGGCAAACACTGGTATGAAACTGTTCAAAATACGGAGGTTGAACGAAGGATTCAGAGCCTTGCGCTGCGTTTTCCACGGATGATCTGTCGAGAAAGACCAACGGGTCACCAGGAGTCGAAGGAACGCAGCTAATGCAATATCGCCACTCACAATGACCTCCAAAGAGCCCATGCTCGAGTTTCACGAAATCGTAGAGAAACGGTTTGTCCAGACAGTCTGGATGCGTTAGAACGGATTGCATCAGGTCTGGATGGGACGTGCAAATGAGCAGCTTCGGTCCAAACCATGCCTGGAACCAACGATCGTTTTGGGCAAAGGGTTTCATCGCAGCGTTAAACATCATCTCGCGTGACTTCCCGATAAATAAATGTCCGTTTCCAATGAACGGATAGTACGGTTCCATGCGCGGTAAATCTTTGGCGAACCGATGCCGCTGCAACATCCAGATGTGCAGCAACCACAGCACTACTGCCAACAGTGGCACTAAACTAAGCCAGAACATGCTTCACTAAC
>NW_026686345.1:0-1535 GCF_943735745.2 Anopheles bellator | reverse complement strand
TGCAAGCTGGTCGGGGCATACTCGTGAATAAGTAGTCCATTCCGGTACGAAGTGACCCCTTTCGAAACGACTTTTTGACAGAGTCCGCTTATTGTAGTTTGTTCTTGATGTTGCCATTATTGTAGCAGCAGATATAGCGAGTGAAGAGTGGACGGAATAAACAAGTGTCCATGTACAGCTTCTGCGGACATTCTGCTTACACCGGAAGGACAAAAACTGGTTACAGCAGCTGTTGGCATTTCAAATTCTTCAAGAAACCCTTCACTTCAACGCTTCAAGGCTCCATTTCAATATGGCGATTTCAATTCGCCTTCTTACGATTTTTGTTTATGCAAACGAAACTACGAAGCTCTCGCCAAACGGATCCAGAAACCAAGTAGCCAGAAACATCTTCTTCTTCTTTTGGCGCTATAACTTCTGGGCGGTCTTGGCCTACTCCATGCCATGGCCGGTTAAGTGACAACCGGTCCCGGGATTCAAACCCAAGCTGTTTAATTTGTTTACAAATATTGAATACACTGCTAACATCAAATTAGTAGAGTGCGCAACAAGAAATTAGTAGACAACCCCGTTCCGAGATATCCAATAAGTCTCTCGACTCTTCAGATCGATACACCGGATTTTGTTTGTTTTAGTTTGTTCATAAATTTTTAGACAATCAGAGAACAATGTTTTGGCGACAGTCTTATTTTTTAACAAACAAACAAATAATCAAAGCAAACAAAATTATGTTATGGTTTTCGATCATTGTCAGTAATATTTCTGTTGCAAATGCTGGCTATAAATGTTCCTAGGTTTTGTCCATTGGTATTGAGTATTGATTTTTTGTGAAAATAGCGAGTGAACTATTTGCTGTATATTGAACTTAAGTGGCTTAGTTGGTGGTTTGGGTAATAAAGCAAAAACTTAAGACTACAACTTTACACAAAAAGTTGAGACCTGATCGATTGAACTAAACAGTAGTTTGCGAACCAAAGTTTATTATCTTTAATATAATTAATTTCAAATAAAGGTGTTTTCATTAAAGCGCTTTTCGAAGATATTGAAAGTTGGTTTAAGATTCGAAGAGCAAAGTTATGATGTTTTAATTTTATGGTCCATTGATGGTATGTACTGGCGTTTCATGTGCTGAAATTGAAACTTGTGATTGAAACGAAAGGTTTTATCAGTTGATATCTTTACTTTGGTTTTTGTGGAAGTGGTAGTATCGAACCCTTATTTATGACATTGTAACTTTACAAGTAAATCTTTAATGAGTACAGCAAATACACTAAGAAGCAAATGGCAAAAGCATTACGGACTGGGATGCAATTCTTCATGTGGTTTTGAAATGGAACTGGAACTTTTCAAAACTTTATGAGTTGTGCTGATTCTAAACCATATTTACCTAACCATGGCTACCATAACTTGACGTAGCCCACATGGCATATTGATCATTGGACTTACGATTTCACTTCTAATGCCTAAACTCTCTTCTCCAAAACCAATCCATAGTCAGAATTGAGCTTAAGGGTTAAATCGAAGCGGAACTGCAG
>NW_026686344.1:0-1535 GCF_943735745.2 Anopheles bellator | reverse complement strand
CGCTCCGGGAGAAACCGATCCGGATCGAACTGATCCGCGTCGGGCCCCCATATATCCTTGCGGCGGTGCATGGCGAAGATGCTCAACGCAATAAGGGTCCCGGCCGGGATGTGAAGTCCCCCGATTTCTACGTCACGCATTGTCTGCCGTGCTATGTTTGGCCCGGACGGTGCCAGCCTCAGACTTTCTTTCAACACTCGCTCCATGTACGTCAACTGTTTTAGATCCTCGAGGGTTGGCTCGTGATTGGAGTCCGGAAGAACATCCAACACCTCTTGGTGGACCCTTTCCTGTATCTCCGGAAACATGGCCAAATATAAACAGGTGTGCGACACCTGCAGGGCCGTTGTTTCATTTCCCTGGAAATAAAATCGAAGATAATTAATTTGTCTTGGCGTACGCTATAAGCTACTCACCGCAATTATTAAAGTATAAATATTGTGCCTAATTTCGTCGTCAGAAAACGGATTGCCATTGTGCGTCACGGATAGTAGCTGATTGACGAATATTTGAGGCTTTTTAAAGTCTTTCTGTTCTTCTGTGTCAACTATCGATTTCACATGGGCTGTTGCCGTGTCTATAATCTGCAATTTCAATTATTCGGCGTTAAGTGCTGATGCGTGATATCTGTCATCCGATCCTTAACAGTCTTACCGGTTGAAAAAATTTATAAACGTACGATCGGCACTCCGATTCTTCTATACAATCCTTTGTGAAACCGTACACCAGGTCTATATATTGATGCACACTCACCATTCGCTTGGAAACTAGCTGAAAACATCTTCAAAAGAAAGCCTCTCTTAGCTATTTTAGTCACCAGTTATATAAGAACGTACGAATTACCGATCCACATTGCGTAGAAACTTCTCTTTACCCGGTCGCTCCAACACATCGCAACCGATCGTGGTTTCACACACCATCTCCAGCGTGCACTTGCCGATGATCGGGAGGATGGACAACGTTCGGCTACAGGACTCGCCGACGGCACTTTCGAGGTTCTGCATCATCTGCTCCGTGCACTTGGCAAACACTGGTATGAAACTGTTCAGAATACGGAGGTTGAACGAAGGATTCAGAGCCTTGCGCTGCGTTTTCCACGGATGATCTGTCGAGAAAGACCAACGGGTCACCAGGAGTCGAAGGAACGCAGCTAATGCAATATCGCCACTCACAATGACCTCCAAAGAGCCCATGCTCGAGTTTCACGAAATCGTAAAGAAATGGTTTGTCCAGACAATCTGGATGCGTTAGAACGGATTGCATCAGGTCTGGATGGGACGTGCAAATGAGCAGCTTCGGTCCGAGCCATAGCTGGAACCAGCGATGGTATCGGGCAAAGGGTTTCATCGCAGCGTTAAACATCATCTCGCGTGACTTCCCGATAAATAAATGTCCATTTCCAATGAACGGATAGTACGGTTCCGTCCGCGGTAAATCTTTGGCGAACCGGTGCCGCTGCAACATCCAGATGTGCAGCAACCACAGCACTACTGCCAACAGTGGCACTAAACTAAGCCAGAACATGCTTCACTAAC
>NW_026686343.1:0-1536 GCF_943735745.2 Anopheles bellator | reverse complement strand
TGCAAGCTGGTCGGGGCATACTCGTGAATAAGTAGTCCATTCCGGTACGAAGTGACCCCTTTCGAAACGACTTTTTGACAGAGTCCGCTTATTGTAGTTTGTTCTTGATGTTGCCATTATTGTAGCAGCAGATATAGCGAGTGAAGAGTGGACGGAATAAACAAGTGTCCATGTACAGCTTCTGCGGACATTCTGCTTACACCGGAAGGACAAAAACTGGTTACAGCAGCTGTTGGCATTTCAAATTCTTCAAGAAACCCTTCACTTCAACGCTTCAAGGCTCCATTTCAATATGGCGATTTCAATTCGTCTTCTTACGATTTTTGTTTATGCAAACGAAACTACGAAGCTCTCGCCAAACGGATCCAGAAACCAAGTAGCCAGAAACATCTTCTTCTTCTTTTGGCGCTATAACTTCTGGGCGGTCTTGGCCTACTCCATGCCATGGCCGGTTAAGTGACAACCGGTCCCTGGATTCAAACCCAGTCTGTTTAATTTGTTTACAAATATTGAATACACTGCTAACATCAAATTAGTAGAGTGCGCAACAAAAAATTAGTAGACAACCCCGTTCCGAGATATCCAATAAGTCACTCGACTCTTCAGATCGATACACCGGATTTTGTTTGTTTTAGTTTGTTCATAAATTTTTAGACAATCAGAGAACAATGTTTTGGCGACAGTCTTATTTTTTGACAAACAAACAAATAATCAAAACAAACAAAATTATGTTATGGTTTTCGATCATTGTCAGTAATATTTCTGTTGCAAATGCTGGCTATAAATGTTCCTAGGTTTTGTCCATTGGTATTGAGTATTGATTTTTTTATGAAAATAGCGAGTGAACTATTTGCTGCATATTGAACTTAAGTGGCTTAGTTGGTGGTTTGGGTAATAAAGCAAAAACTTAAGACTACAACTTTACACAAAAAGTTGAGACCTGATCGATTTAACTAAACAGTAGTTTGCGAAACAAAGTTTATTATCTTTAATATAATTAATTTCAAATAAAGGTGTTTTCATTAAAGCGCTTTTCGAAGATATTGAAAGTTGGTTTAAGATTCGAAGAGCAAAGTTATGATGTTTTAATTTTATGGTCCATTGATTGTATGTACTGGCGTTTCATGTGCTGAAATTGAAACTTGTGATTGAAACGAAAGTTTTTATCAGTTGATATCTTTACTTTGGTTTTTGCGGAAGTGGTAGTATCGAACCCTTATTTATGACATTGTAACTTTACAAGTAAATCTTTAATGAGTACAGCAAATACACTAAGAAGCAAATGGCAAAAGCATTATGGACTGGGATGCAATTCTTCATGTGATTTTGAAATGGAACTGGAACTTTTCAAAACTTTATGAGTTGTGCTGATTCTAAACCATATTTACCTAACCATGGCTACCACAACTTGACGTAGCCCACATGGCATATTGATCATTGGACTTACGATTTCACTTCTAATGCCTAAACTCTCTTCTCCAAAACCAATCCATAGTCAGAATTGAGCTTAAGGGTTAAATCGAAGCGGAACTGCAG
>NW_026686342.1:0-1536 GCF_943735745.2 Anopheles bellator | reverse complement strand
ATGTTTCAGTGCCAAAAGTCAGTGGTGATGAGGTATGTCAGTAGTCGTAGTATGATGAGATAGTCAGTATGAGATTCGGTGATTTCAGTGTGGTAATGTGCTTTTAGAATGTAACGGATGAATTGTTGTAGGTCCAATCACTTGAATTTCTGATATTTTAGTTTGACAGTTTTAATTCTGATTTTTTTTTAAATTCTCCGTTTTCCTAATTGTAAAAGAATGATCATACTGCCACACACAATTGTAAAATAATTGTATTGTGTTTCTATACTTTTTAAATGGGTTTTCTTCGTATTTATGGTTAGCGCTTCCGGACCATGAAAATCGTACAAGTAATTCCCTTTAAAAATCCGGTCGACTCTTTCATAGCTCCCTTCCGTTTTCGTTTCCGATGCTATTTGCTTCGTACATAACTGCTTAGGGATTCTGCCCCTTTCTTGTTAATCCTAGTCAGTTCGTGATCAAGCGTTTTCAATTCTCGTTTATCCGTTCAATGTTCATTATGTCGTCGTTTGAACTGGCTGTGTTGGCAAGTTCGTCCGCTATTGTATTGCCTTGGATTCCAGAGTGTCCTGGAATCCAGCAGAGGGTTGTGTTTTCCGTTAGGCAACTTTCAAGTAGTTGCGTGAACGGGTTTTTTGTACCAAAAAACGGGTGACCAAAAAAGCGAAGCGTGGGAGGATATAGGCAGGGTGATGAAGTTTTCTAGTAAGTTTAAGTGTCATTATAAATAAAGGGCGTTAGGCTCAGTTTTGCGCAACGTTTCATATATTATTGTTGAAAAAAAAAGTCCTCACGGATTTGCATCGCAGCTTTGGTAGATCTGCTGTTGTTTGGTAACAGTGAGATGTTTGGAGTGAGCTTGAATGAAGTGAGCAGGCTTCGGATCTATTGCGTTCAGTGGTTTTGGCCAGGATTATGTTCATCTATTAACAAGTTGTGTAGACAACATGCTGCTTTAATGATTTGGTCTGCTGTGGCTCTGCCGAAAATCCGCCACATCATTGCCAGGATGCCGAAAGCGTTTTCAACCACCTTTCTTGAACGTCTTAATGATATATTGATTTTTTTTTTCGGTCGTCTGTTGCTTTTGTTGATTTTGGGTATGGTCGCATCAGATAAGTTGCAAGTGCAAATCCTTCATCTCCAAGGAGAACGTGTGGGGTTATAGCAATTCTTCCTGGTAATGGCTTTGTTGGTGGTAAGGCTTGTTTTGTGATGTATTCCTTGTAGAATGCAGAGTCTCGATATATTGAGCTATCACTGTGTCGCCCGTATGCTCCAATGTCTACGACGAGAAATTTGTTTGGCGTCTACTATAGCTAACAACACAACGGAAAAGAATCCCTTGTAGCAGTAGTAAGCCCGTCCGCTATTGCTGGGGCATATTACTTTAACATGCTTACAGTCAATACTGCCAATGCAGTTAGGAAATCCCCAAAGGTTTTAGAAATCCGCTGTTGTAGTTTTCCATGTGTGTCTCGTTGGAGCTGGCATAGCAACAGGTTCCACGTTCACGTTCCATATCTGTTCACA
>NW_026686341.1:0-1537 GCF_943735745.2 Anopheles bellator | reverse complement strand
TATATAAGATGTGTAAATGATGGTTTTGCTGTATTTTGGGGTATTTGGAACAAGCTAAATTCAACCTGCGCAAAAACAAGTTTAGCGTCCGCAAAGTATACCATTCTGCCCAGACAATGTTTCTAAACATCGTGGTTTGGCCAAGCGGTCCTTTCTACAGTCCTCAGCTACTATTACTTTAGAACAGATTGCTTTATCTAATCGAGCAAATTCTGTAAAATTGCGTAGGGTGTTCTCAGATGCTTGAAGGTTCGAAGGAAGGATACTTGTAGGAAGAAAGCCCACTTGTTCGCAATGGTTGTCTGGTCGGGACAATGATGTGAATAGCCTAAACTCTTAACATATTCATCCCCGAGGTACTGCATGACTACTTCTGAGTTGCGATTTGCTACACTATCATGTTGTGCGCTGACATCTTCATCAATAAGATTTGTTCCTTGTGGAAAGATTACTGTTTTCATCATGTTCTGGCCAGCATTCGAGTCACCACCACCAGGCTTCATGTCAATAATGCATCCCTGGAGAAAAATGTCATTTTAATATGTTTCCAAATGTCGATTTAGACTCCCCATAAATGTTGTTGAGTCATACCAAAAGTTCATCAATCCAGAGCAGCTTTTCTCACAGTCAGTGTCAGTGAGGTTTCGAAACATGTCAACAGTAAAATACCAATCTTATTTTTCAAATTGGCCTTAGTTGGATGCGGATTTTTTTTAAACAAGGCTTGATTTCTCTGAATTCTATAAACTACGTCGAAGGGACTAGTATTCCTTCTGATTTTAGTTTTGTTTTAATGTTTTCGAAAAGGGCGAAGGGAAAAGGGTGGTTGGAGGTATTATTAACTATCAACTGGTTTTGATGCTTCAATATGCGAGCTTCAATATGATGAATACGACCTTCGTTTTTATAACCCTTGATTATTTAACCGAATGCTGCTTCACTTTGGTCGAATATGTATGCAATATCATTCATGTTTTCACCACTAAAACTAATGTTAATACCGTTCCATTCGACGTTCTTCATCGGTTAGTTTACAATTTTTCGTTGCTATTGCCGTCTTACAAACTGAGAAACAGCATAACGTCTTGAGAATTCTTCGAAGTGCTTTTCTCAACCTTAATTTTGCATTTTTGATTTGAAAAATTGTAAAAAATAATGTTGTTATTGCTCACAAATAACACAACCTACTCCAGTTGCCTTCATCAAGTAAAACGAAGAAAATTGGTGAGGAAAACTGAAAACTTTAAGCTTCCACTTTCAACTAAACTTATTTTCGCGGTGCTCAAGTTCAACTTTGCTCACAGATAGCCGTACCAGTCTATGAAATTAAATCAAAATGTCATTAAATCGTCATAATTTTGCTCTTACAATCTCAGGCTAATGATTCGAACGTTGCGTAGCTAACCTACTGTTTGCTTTCAACTATTAACTAAACCTTTTCGTCCATTCACGGTCCGACTGCTCGTTGTTTGTAGGTCGGTGAAACGCCCCTCCACCTGGGGGCGAGAAACTGTCACCCGCAGATCGTGCGGCACCT
>NW_026686340.1:0-1537 GCF_943735745.2 Anopheles bellator | reverse complement strand
TATATAAGATGTGTAAATGATGGTTTTGCTGTATTTTGGGGTATTTGGAACAAGCTAAATTCAACCTGCGCAAAAACAAGTTTAGCGTCCGCAAAGTATACCATTCTGCCCAGACAATGTTTCTAAACATCGTGGTTTGGCCAAGCGGTCCTTTCTACAGTCCTCAGCTACTATTACTTTAGAACAGATTGCTTTATCTAATCGAGCAAATTCTGTAAAATTGCGTAGGGTGTTCTCAGATGCTTGAAGGTTCGAAGGAAGGATACTTGTAGGAAGAAAGCCCACTTGTTCGCAATGGTTGTCTGGTCGGGACAATGATGTGAATAGCCTAAACTCTTAACATATTCATCCCCGAGGTACTGCATGACTACTTCTGAGTTGCGATTTGCTACACTATCATGTTGTGCGCTGACATCTTCATCAATAAGATTTGTTCCTTGTGGAAAGATTACTGTTTTCATCATGTTCTGGCCAGCATTCGAGTCACCACCACCAGGCTTCATGTCAATAATGCATCCCTGGAGAAAAATGTCATTTTAATATGTTTCCAAATGTCGATTTAGACTCCCCATAAATGTTGTTGAGTCATACCAAAAGTTCATCAATCCAGAGCAGCTTTTCTCACAGTCAGTGTCAGTGAGGTTTCGAAACATGTCAACAGTAAAATACCAATCTTATTTTTCAAATTGGCCTTAGTTGGATGCGGATTTTTTTTAAACAAGGCTTGATTTCTCTGAATTCTATAAACTACGTCGAAGGGACTAGTATTCCTTCTGATTTTAGTTTTGTTTTAATGTTTTCGAAAAGGGCGAAGGGAAAAGGGTGGTTGGAGGTATTATTAACTATCAACTGGTTTTGATGCTTCAATATGCGAGCTTCAATATGATGAATACGACCTTCGTTTTTATAACCCTTGATTATTTAACCGAATGCTGCTTCACTTTGGTCGAATATGTATGCAATATCATTCATGTTTTCACCACTAAAACTAATGTTAATACCGTTCCATTCGACGTTCTTCATCGGTTAGTTTACAATTTTTCGTTGCTATTGCCGTCTTACAAACTGAGAAACAGCATAACGTCTTGAGAATTCTTCGAAGTGCTTTTCTCAACCTTAATTTTGCATTTTTGATTTGAAAAATTGTAAAAAATAATGTTGTTATTGCTCACAAATAACACAACCTACTCCAGTTGCCTTCATCAAGTAAAACGAAGAAAATTGGTGAGGAAAACTGAAAACTTTAAGCTTCCACTTTCAACTAAACTTATTTTCGCGGTGCTCAAGTTCAACTTTGCTCACAGATAGCCGTACCAGTCTATGAAATTAAATCAAAATGTCATTAAATCGTCATAATTTTGCTCTTACAATCTCAGGCTAATGATTCGAACGTTGCGTAGCTAACCTACTGTTTGCTTTCAACTATTAACTAAACCTTTTCGTCCATTCACGGTCCGACTGCTCGTTGTTTGTAGGTCGGTGAAACGCCCCTCCACCTGGGGGCGAGAAACTGTCACCCGCAGATCGTGCGGCACCT
>NW_026686339.1:0-1538 GCF_943735745.2 Anopheles bellator | reverse complement strand
CTGAATATTCGGGAAATATGTTACCGTTTTGTACGACGCGGACGTGTATGGGAGGAGTGGGGGAGGAGAGCCTATGTATCCTTCAAGAGGCGTCGGAATCCTTCCCCATTACAGAACCATGTTCTATGCTTAATACTACCCTATTTATTCCTATCTAATTACGTACTAGTCTCCTTTTTGTTGACAGTGTATTTATTATGCTGTTTTCGATGTGTTTGCATTTGTTGTGTTTATTTAGGTTTATTTTTTCTAGGAATTCCTTTAATGTTGGTTCCTGGGTCCTATCATGTAGAGCTCTCGTGCTGTACCACTAAGGGAGGGGACCACTATATTGAAGTAATCTCCGTAAAACCACTTTACCAGAAAAAAAATTGACATGTTCAAATGCATTGTTTACACTTTAACAAATAAAAACTATACTGCGTTACATGCGTAATGACAGTAGCTATCAAACACACATTTCATTTAAAAAGATTGCGACAGTTAGTAAGTAATACGATCTTTTCTAAAACCGCAAGAATTAATTCACACACCTAATACTATATTCATACTGGAGGGCTAGTTGAGCCGTAACGTAATGCTTTTGACGTTACAGATTAATGCCAAACTACTGGGCTTCTGTCAAAACGTATATGTTTTTGGCCGAGGCGTAAACAGTTTGACATTACAAATTAATTTTACGCTAGTTTTCACGCTTCATGTAGCCCTCCAGAAAAAAAATATTTACGAATATTTCCTATTCTGCATATGTTTTAATTAAAACCGAAACTTAAACTTTAGCATTTATGTTGGTGTAAGTGTAATCTCTAAGAGTTTCAACTGATGCTTTTACTGCGCGCCCCTTCGAGCAGGTCCCGCGAAGGAAGAACATATTCGCTCGTCGGACCGACAGCGACACAAAATGGGTATACTCTACCCAAAAAGGGGCCTCGAGCCCCGACTCTCTAATACCGCCTGGTTAGTTTGCTTCTCGCTATTGGAAACCTATCCCGAGGAGGGGAGAGCGGTTCTGTCGACCGTTCGGATAGTGGGCAGAGCAACCCGGGTTTGAGGATCAGACTTGACTTTACTACGATTGGCAATAAACTTCTCGTTTCAAGTGTTCGAATGATTCTAAATTTATTGGGCCAATTTCACTGTTTACATAGTAATTAGAACAAAGGTGCACGTTGACATGCTGCCTTGCTGTCGGTCCTAAGCTGTTATCGCCAGGCTATCGTATCTCTCACTTTCTCCTGTATCTTACGTCCTTTCTGATAAGCCCGGCCGCGATCAGAACCGGATTAAGCCGGTTCTCCCTAGATTGGTTTGGTAAACAAATTTTACCCGAAGCCGCACCACACGTGCGGTCGCATTTGGTCCTGCGCTGGTCGGTTAATTTGGCCTTTTCGTTTTCCTCTAACTAACGCTACGGTAAGCGTAGCTACGGTGCAATGCGCTTGCTCTCCGTGCTCGTGCAGTAACAGATGTCTTTCACATAGAAACCGATATATACTTATGTTATTCGCCCCTTGGGGTGATTAAAAAAAAACTTTATT
>NW_026686338.1:0-1539 GCF_943735745.2 Anopheles bellator | reverse complement strand
ATTGGAATGCCGGTGCCGGTCCCGAGCGCACGGATTGCATTTAGACTCCAATTGACAGCTGGGCAAGTGTATTACCTCGTGGCAGAGAGCAGATACGAATGTGTTGCATCCGCCCCAGCAGTCGTTGCATCAAAGTGCATCCGGAAAGGAACGCAACTTGCATAACATCAAAACAAACAAAAATTTGATTGAAATAAAAGTAAAACAAGTATAAATAGAATCATAAATCGGAAACTGTTCGAAAGTAAAAGTAATACAATAAAAGAAGTAAAACCAATACAATGAAACAACGAATTAATATCACAAACAACAGATAAGTAATAAAAAAATACAATAACACCATCGAAGGTGGGAGAAACTAGAACAGAAACTATAAAACCTTGAGTGAAGTGAAGCAGATACATTACACTTCATCACCCTTTACGGTACGTCACCGGAAGTCAACCCGGAGAATGCGGTCGGTGGATGATCTTTGGCCACCCCACCACCTCCCAAACCCAAACTGCTCCAGTGAGAATCCGCTAAAAAGAAAATACCGACCAACAGCAAGTCCAAGCAAATCGTCCACAATCCCGCAGTAATCGACCGGCAGCAGCACCAAAAGAAGGGGCCATGTGTAGCGCACACCCTCTGTGTAGCAGAGCAATCCCCTCCGACATCGAGACCGAAAGACTTACAAGACACCCTCAGCACCCTCTGGCAGCTTCTCGGAAGCTTCTCCGCGCGCGGCCAAGAAAAGGCGGCGCGTACCACAAGCGCGATGATTCACGGAGAGCAGCAAATTGAAAACGATGAAAATATGCTGACTCGGAATCCACCCATCCGCGCATCCACCAACCTCTGCGTACCGCGCGGGTCCGGACCATAGACGGGAGATAAAAATCGTTAGCAGCTGGCAGGCTGGGTGGCTGGGTGGCCAGGGCTCGGCGGCGGTAATCGGACCGGAAACAGCAACGCGGATGAGATAAGGTTGCGAAGCGTCGGGAAATCCTTACCCCGACCCGCCCCGGAAGGAAAAATAACGAACCCGAAATAAAAAAAAAATCCCCACAAAAACACCCCAGACACTAGCGGTCGAGACGTCGACGACACACCAGCGACCGGGCGCGGGTCGCTGCTCGGTGGTGTAAGTTATGCTGTGAGCCGTTTATCCGACCCGGCTCTACGGAGTTTCTTTTTATGCCCTTCGCTTGCGGTGGTGGCGGCGGCGGCAAAGACGGGGAGCTCCTTCACGCCCTTTGCGATCCAAGATGATGGCTCGGGCGCTCGCGGGAGAAAATTGGCAACCGAAATTGGGACGCAGGGCGGAAGGAGTGGAGAGTGTTGTGGGACACAGAAAATTCGAGACCAAAAACAGGGGAAGCCGAACGGGTCGTCGGGAAACTCCACTCCGGGAAGAGCGAGCGGTTTCTTTGCCTCCTGCCGAGCGCCCAAGAAACGATTATAGGTTTTATGATGTTGTTACTGCCTTTCTTGCTGAAGCATTCCACCGGGTATGCCAGTGATTTCGTATGTGTGCGCGAGTGTGTGCTACCTCCA
>NW_026686337.1:0-1539 GCF_943735745.2 Anopheles bellator | reverse complement strand
TGGAGGTAGCACACACTCGCGCACACATACGAAATCACTGGCATACCCGGTGGAATGCTTCAGCAAGAAAGGCAGTAACAACATCATAAAACCTATAATCGTTTCTTGGGCGCTCGGCAGGAGGCAAAGAAACCGCTCGCTCTTCCCGGAGTGGAGTTTCCCGACGACCCGTTCGGCTTCCCCTGTTTTTGGTCTCGAATTTTCTGTGTCCCACAACACTCTCCACTCCTTCCGCCCTGCGTCCCAATTTCGGTTGCCAATTTTCTCCCGCGAGCGCCCGAGCCATCATCTTGGATCGCAAAGGGCGTGAAGGAGCTCCCCGTCTTTGCCGCCGCCGCCACCACCGCAAGCGAAGGGCATAAAAAGAAACTCCGTAGAGCCGGGTCGGATAAACGGCTCACAGCATAACTTACACCACCGAGCAGCGACCCGCGCCCGGTCGCTGGTGTGTCGTCGACGTCTCGACCGCTAGTGTCTGGGGTGTTTTTGTGGGGATTTTTTTTTTATTTCGGGTTCGTTATTTTTCCTTCCGGGGCGGGTCGGGGTAAGGATTTCCCGACGCTTCGCAACCTTATCTCATCCGCGTTGCTGTTTCCGGTCCGATTACCGCCGCCGAGCCCTGGCCACCCAGCCACCCAGCCTGCCAGCTGCTAACGATTTTTATCTCCCGTCTATGGTCCGGACCCGCGCGGTACGCAGAGGTTGGTGGATGCGCGGATGGGTGGATTCCGAGTCAGCATATTTTCATCGTTTTCAATTTGCTGCTCTCCGTGAATCATCGCGCTTGTGGTACGCGCCGCCTTTTCTTGGCCGCGCGCGGAGAAGCTTCCGAGAAGCTGCCAGAGGGTGCTGAGGGTGTCTTGTAAGTCTTTCGGTCTCGATGTCGGAGGGGATTGCTCTGCTACACAGAGGGTGTGCGCTACACATGGCCCCTTCTTTTGGTGCTGCTGCCGGTCGATTACTGCGGGATTGTGGACGATTTGCTTGGACTTGCTGTTGGTCGGTATTTTCTTTTTAGCGGATTCTCACTGGAGCAGTTTGGGTTTGGGAGGTGGTGGGGTGGCCAAAGATCATCCACCGACCGCATTCTCCGGGTTGACTTCCGGTGACGTACCGTAAAGGGTGATGAAGTGTAATGTATCTGCTTCACTTCACTCAAGGTTTTATAGTTTCTGTTCTAGTTTCTCCCACCTTCGATGGTGTTATTGTATTTTTTTATTACTTATCTGTTGTTTGTGATATTAATTCGTTGTTTCATTGTATTGGTTTTACTTCTTTTATTGTATTACTTTTACTTTCGAACAGTTTCCGATTTATGATTCTATTTATACTTGTTTTACTTTTATTTCAATCAAATTTTTGTTTGTTTTGATGTTATGCAAGTTGCGTTCCTTTCCGGATGCACTTTGATGCAACGACTGCTGGGGCGGATGCAACACATTCGTATCTGCTCTCTGCCACGAGGTAATACACTTGCCCAGCTGTCAATTGGAGTCTAAATGCAATCCGTGCGCTCGGGACCGGCACCGGCATTCCAAT
>NW_026686336.1:0-1540 GCF_943735745.2 Anopheles bellator | reverse complement strand
CTTGTTACTCGACAGAATCGATTTGGTTAAACACTTGAATCACCCACTTCGTCTGGTAAATCTGCCATCATGGATTCCAATTCTTTTATCTTCTAACTTCTTCTAACACTGTAATAGTCACACAATACGACGGGTTGTTGCACAAAATTGTGAAGCTAAGAAACGATGGAGCAACTGCGGATGAAATTATGGTGAGCCTTCGAGACCAGGAACCAGATATTTGGAATCGATAGAACAATTAACTCGGTCACATTTATTGCTTTCTCTGCGCGTCCGATGTGAACTTTGATAATGAAGGTTATGCTCTTCTTCCTCGACGTTCTCTTCTTGCCTCTTTCGTTTCTTCTTTTGTGCATTCAATTCTATCTTGAATTCATATTTCTTATAGGTAACTTTCTTGATAGTTGCTCTGTTTTTTTGCGCCGTAACTTTTATGAACACCGTGAATGGAAAGTTGATTCCTCGGTATCTTTATTAGTAAGACCAGGCGATGCCACATCTTGGGCTCTAACTCATTAAAATCCAATTTAAAACGCAACGTTGACCTTGGGGCATTATACGTATACGTTTTGGCCGAGGCGTAAACAGTTTGGCATTAATCGTTAACGTCAAACTTGTTACGTTACGCATCGTGTGTCCCCGCAGACATGCATTCTTTCGCTTAGGACTCGCGGAATGAAATCAATATGAATGAATCTCTATTCAACACCTTTTCTAACGCGCTTTATGGGTGGCTCAATTGTCGTAAATCACTAGCGGGATTGAACGGTTAAATTCACCAGCGGTAAGCGTAAGCAGTTAAAAGGTCGAAACCGATCCATCGGGTCGAAGGACACCCGAACAACCCAGTGAACGAATTCTTTCTTCTCACTATGGGGCTTTCGACTAATATATAATCTATATATATCTATATCGACTAATCGACTATAATAATCTAATAAATAGGACAAGATACAATCGAAAATTTACTCAAAAGTAGGTCGAACAAATGAGCTATTGACAAGCCAGTCATGATGATTATTTTACCAAAATTGTTTTTTTATTTAAAAAAATCGAAGAATCGACCTTGAAGGGTCAAGCATCGATAAATATTCAGTCATCTTCACTAGTCAGCTGAACTTATAACAGCAATGTCTAATCGGGGGGATTTACAAATTGCGGTAGCCATTTAGTTGCCAGGCACACTGCCGTAGGATTCTCATTCGTTTTCAATCATGAGCACATAGCCAGGTCAGGTCTCAGTTCCATATTGCATGAATTACATGTGGCTTCAATATGTATAAGGAGAAGCATTGGAAAAATTACAGCACTGCCAAATTCTTATTCATAAGAATCAAACTACGAACAGTATGTCCGTTCGTTTCAATGTTTTGTTGGTGAACTCCTGTAAATTTGACAGTTACAACTGGGCACTGAAACAGGTACGCAGGCCACACTCAATTTTGGGGTGCCGAATACGTCCACAGAAGTCAGTGTTGCCAAAGGCAGGCCCATAATTTCAATGCACGAAACAAGCATTACTGTTGGGAGCGGTAAACGT
>NW_026686335.1:0-1542 GCF_943735745.2 Anopheles bellator | reverse complement strand
ACTAATCCCGGGCCAATAAATAGCAGTCGAAAAAGTCATCATCTTCCTTCCAGAAGGTTCCTTCCTTGGCGGCTTCGTCCTCGGTCGCGCGCGCACCAACCACCCATCCACCACCACCCACCCACCCGGGTGGGTTGTTTGCGTTGGAATGTCGCCAAGAAAAATGAATCACGTGAAACAACGATCCATTCCGGGCGCGCACCCGAGAACGCGCCCGGGCGCCGAGGACGACGACGACGTCCTGCCAAGAGGAAAAAAAAAAAAATGGCGCCAATGGGGCCGACAGCACGTAACATAACCCCAATCTGCCAGCCAGCGGAGCCGGAGGAAAATATGATAATGAAACGCAGCATTATCATGCAACAATATCTGCGACAGTCGAGCGGTCCGAAATCGGATGTCAGCCGTGGTGCTATGCTATCCGCCAGGGCGCGTAAACAAGTCTCCACCGTTCTAGGGCCGGCTGAAGGTGGAACACCCCTGCCGGGCTGCTCGAATCAGCTGGTTCAAAAAATCGGCTCCAAAATCGCCTCCCGATTCGGAGATCCTCGCAATTCGGAACTGCTCGACTCGAACCGATGCCGCCGATCCAATCCATTTTCTCAGAAAACAGGTCCAGGGTGGGTCCACCTTCAACTACCGAGTCGCTATGCCCCCGCTCGACCGCCTCCCCCCCCGGGCAATTACGGGGCAAGAGATACTTGGCAGCAGCAGGCAGTGGCAGCGCTAAGCTGTCGGTCGGCGCAGATTTCGATCATAACACCCCCCCTCCCCGGTTCGAGGGCGGAGCCGGAGGGTGGGTGGGGAAGCGCCGAGGATGTAATGACGTTTCTATTAAACACCTGAGCGCCAGGCCCGGGCGAGCGCCGCAGAGTGCTGCTCGAATGATGTGGTGGGAGAATAAATCCGCTTGCCCCATAATCTTGCTGCTTTATCGCTCGATGAAGAATTTTCCCAAGCAAACAAGCTGAACTACTTGGCCCCCGTTCGGGTCGGGTCGGATCAGGACGTCGCTGCATCGGAGACACGCTGCAGAGCGAGAGAGAGAGCGAGAGCGCGAAGGACATCGCGGGAACGGCTAAAAGCAATACAATTTACTTAATAACTCTCGGGTAAGCAGGTCGCATCGCTACTCGAACTGCTTCTTGGTGGCACAAGCGCTGGTCCTGGCGCTCGGGAGTGCATACACGGCCCCGAACGGCATTGTGCACCATTGTTTTCTTTCCCCGGAGCTTCCTTTTGCTTTGGTTCGTTTTCTTTCCACACAGCCACTTTACGGAAGCCGATCGTCCTGGGTCGTCCTGGATGCGCTCCGCGAAGCACTGGGTTCGGGCTGCTGCTCCTGCACCTTCTTTCCTTTCCGTACGTATGACGCGCTCGCTGATCCTTTCGTTTCGAGTGTGTGTGTGTGGGAAAGAAAAAAGGACCCATAATCGCTCGAACGGGATTACGATACAGTGTGGTCTCTGATGATGGATGAGGTGCATCGTCTGTCGGAACCTTGGCACCGAGGCTCCACTTCCTTTCCCCCTCCTCCCCTTC
>NW_026686334.1:0-1545 GCF_943735745.2 Anopheles bellator | reverse complement strand
GGGCCGAGCCTCATGAAGTGTGGAGTTTTAAGAACATTCGGAGAGTACCGATCATAAAACGAAGAAACCAATCATCATTTCCGTCAACGAGCCGAGTTTCCATCGGGAATTTTAACAAGAGTTGCAAGAGTTGTAAAATATTGACGCCCAGAGTTTGTCCTTCTTCATCCGAATCCGGCAGCAAAGCAACGGCCAACGGACAAATAAAATTCATGGTGCGTGCCCGATTGAAGATTGATAGTGTGGCAACATAAGAAGTATTGCCATCCTGCCGATTGGCAATAAATAACATCTGAATAAGAATTCGACGGATGACAAGGTAATAATCATTGGGCGCCCTGAAAGTTTTACGCTTATCGGATGCTTTATTGCACTGTTCGTTTGCTAAAACCGAACACGTGCACTGCAGCATGTGGCAGCGAATCGAATGTAATACGGTTACGGTTACGGAGGGGTTTTAGTTGTGTATTCACTAGAGCTCGAGAGACAGTACAGGGCGTGTGGGAGTACGAGGCACCGCATCCAATGTGTTTATATTAAATGCAAACATATGTGGTTGCTTCTAGATAATATGGTAGGAGACAATGAGCATAACAGTGTGGCTAAGACCTGACAATTATTTGCACAGAAAAGATACATTTGTGATTGATTACTTGATTTTCTCTAATATTTTAACACCTTGAACACAACACAATATCACCTTATATGTTTGATAAATATACTCCAAAGCAAAAATTAAATATAGTTTGCCCTGAATCATCAAAGTAAAGTAAGACAGACCATGGCATTCAAGAAAAACATCCTATTCAAAACATTAGGTAAAATCCATTGCCCCTACATCGGAACTTTAAATAATATACTCACAATCGCATGTAGTATGTTCTAAATGAAGGTTTTTGTTTATTTTTAGTTTTTATTTTCGATGTTGTTTTCGGTATTTGAGCAGTTTTGCGCCATAGGGGTATTTTTGTATCATTAGACCATAACGCCAACCCGCATCAATTGTTTTGAAATTAAACTATGGCTGGAGATGTTAAACTTTTGCCGTTTATAATGAATGTTGTATAAATTATGTTCCCGATTACCAATAGCCTGAAGCATTCTCTGATTGTTGACATTAAACTCAGAGCTTTCCTGGGGTTGATGGTTTTGCTGCTCGGATTGTGTTAGTCGCAACCCTCGGAGGACGGCAAGTTAACTCATTATCCGATAACCAACAAGCTTGCAAACAGAACACAGTATTGATACAACGAAATCTAGCAATCACCTAGCAATGGCACATATCTCCGAGTATCGCAATCACCCACTTCCTTTTCATCTCTTCGTCTCACGATACGCGAACAAAGAACACATGCCCCAACAGAATGTAATACATGGTGGGTGGCATATACACAATGTTATTTTCATGGCCCAACGTCTTATGTTTGTGTTATCGCGTCAGAACAACGGGAAACAAATTGAAAAGTGTCGCCGCTGAATATAGAGAGGTTCTCTAAGAACCCAACTACCAGATACTTTGTCATATACACACAGTGCTTTCTTGAG
>NW_026686333.1:0-1545 GCF_943735745.2 Anopheles bellator | reverse complement strand
ATTGGAATGCCGGTGCCGGTCCCGAGCGCACGGATTGCATTTAGACTTCAATTGACAGCTGGGCAAGTGTATTACCTCGTGGCAGAGAGCAGATACGAATGTGTTGCATCCGCCCCAGCAGTCGTTGCATCAAAGTGCATCCGGAAAGGAACGCAACTTGCATAACATCAAAACAAACAAAAATTTGATTGAAATCAAAGTAAAACAAGTATAAATAGAATCATAAATTGGAAGCTGAGTTGCAAAGCAAAAGTAATGTAATAAAAGAAGTGAAACCAATACAATGAAACAATGAATTAATATCACAAACAACAAATAAGTAATAAAAAAAATACAATAACACCATCGAAGGTTGGAGAAACTAGAACAGAAACTATAAAACCTTGAGTGAAGTGAAGCAGATACATTACACTTCATCACCCTTTACGGTACGTCACCGGAAGTCAACCCGAAGAATGCGGTCGGTGGATGATCTTTGGCCACCCCACCACCTCCCAACCCCAAACTGCTCCAGTGAGAATCCGCTAAAAAGAAAATTCCGACCAACAGAGAAGTCCAAGCAAATCGTCCACAATCCCGCAGTAATCGACCGGCAGCAGCACCAAAAGAAGGGGCCATGTGTAGCGCACACCCTCTGTGTAGCAGAGCAATCCCCTCCGACATCAAGACCGAAAGACTTACAAGACACCCTCAGCACCCTCTGGCAGCTTCTCGGAAGCTTCTCCGCGCGCGGCCAAGAAAAGGCGGCGCGTACCACAAGCGCGATGATTCACGGAGAGCAGCAAATTGAAAACGATGAAAATATGCTGACTCGGAATCCACCCATCCGCGCATCCACCAACCTTTGTGCACCACGCGGGTCCGGACCATAGACGGGAGATAAAAATCGTTAGCAGCTGGCAGGCTGGGTGGCTGGGTGGCCAGGGATGGCTCGGCGGCGGTAATCGGACCGGAAACAGCAACGCGGATGAGATAAGGTTGCGAAGCGTCGGGAAATCCTTACCCCGACCCGCCCCGGAAGGAAAAATAACGAACCCGAAATAAAAAAAAAATCCCCACAAAAACTCCCCAGACACTAGCGGTCGAGACGTCGACGACACACCAGCGACCGGGCGCGGGTCGCTGCTCGGTGGTGTAAGTTATGCTGTGAGCCGTTTATCCGACCCGGCTCTACGGAGTTTCTTTTTATGCCCTTCGCTTGCGGTGGTGGCGGCGGTGGCCAAGACGGGGAGCTCCTTCACGCCCTTTGCGATCCAAGATGATGACTCGGGCGCTCGCGGGAGAAAATTGGCAACCGAAATTGGGACGCAGGACGGAAGGAGTGGAGAATGTAGTGGGACACAGAAAATTCGAGACCAAAAACAGGGGATGCCGAACGGGACGTCGGGAAACTCCACTGGGAAGAGCGAGCGGTTTCTTTGCCTCCTGCCGAGCGCCCAAGAAACGATTATAGGTTTTATGATGTTGTTACTGCCTTTCTTGCTGAAGCATTCCGCCGGGTATGCCAGTGATTTCGTATGTGTGCGCGAGTGTGTGCTACCTCCA
>NW_026686332.1:0-1545 GCF_943735745.2 Anopheles bellator | reverse complement strand
AGCAGAAGCGAATTGCAGACGCGGGTGGCTTCATTGCCTTTAAAGGTGTTTGGCGTGTGGCCGGCATTCTGGCGACGTCCCGTGCTCTGGGTGATTATCCGCTGAAGGAGAAGAAACTGGTCATTGCTGATCCGGACGTGCTGTCGTTTGATTTGGTAGATCACAGGTAAATGCAATCACATTTGTTACAAATTGTTCGGAATGCTCGTCAATCATTTATCATTTTCCTCTTTTTGTATTGTTCAATCTCCTTTGACAGGCCGCAATTCCTTATCTTAGCCTCCGATGGACTGTGGGATACGTTCACTAATGAGGAAGCGGTGGCGTTTGTGCGCGAGAGGCTCGATGAACCACACTTTGGTGCTAAAAGCATTGCTCTACAGTCGTTCCGCCGCGGTTCGGTTGATAACATCACTGTGCTAGTGATCGTACTAAAGAACGGCAGATTTGAAGTAGGATCGTCAAGTCAAAATTGAGCGAAATGTCTTGTAATCCCGGAGGAAGGATCTCCGAACAACCGCAGCCAATGCGAGTAACCGCGAGATCGTACCCTTTGATGATGATTTGTTGATTTCATGTTTGCTGTGTTGCGATAAGATAAGACTAGCGTTTCGTTTCTGCCCTTTTATTTGCCAAACAGATCTCTTGAAGCACCACTTGTGACACGCATCTAAACCACGCTACATTTATCATTTGGTGCTC
Organism: Anopheles bellator; assembly: GCF_943735745.2. Taxonomy (NCBI): domain Eukaryota; kingdom Metazoa; phylum Arthropoda; class Insecta; order Diptera; family Culicidae; genus Anopheles; species Anopheles bellator. The sequence goes on along the minus strand of NW_026686332.1, from coordinate 843 downwards.
GCGTGAGGCTGACCCACCTTTGGCCATTACTGCAATTTGTGCTGCTTTTAACTAATTATGTACTCTAGGTTTATTTCACTGTTTATCTATCCCAAAGCAGAGTAGAAGAGCACCATCGACAGTGAGCTATGAGGCTGGGCGCTTGCTAGTGGTACTGTATTTGGCCAGTTATCGTATAGTAAGATTTGCCGATATTTTTTTAATTGTTTAGCTAGGAATGCTATGAACGAAAACATATGCGACTACAGTAGAGGTAGTGCAGCAAGAGTCATGGCGAAAAACCCGAACCCTTCACATTAAAATAGATATTACTTGATGTCGCGTTTACTGTACACCGTTTCTCTGCAAGCCAAAAAGCTCACTCGTGCAGGAAGCGTGATGAAAATTGGGACAATCTTTAGAATCGTGATGTTTATTTTAAAAATATGAAGTAAACAAGCAAACGAGTACTAGTACTCGTTTTAATCACACATACAATCGAAGGTCATGCTAGCAAAATTAGTCGAATCTTTTGAAAATGGAATACTTGCTCAAAATAGAGAAATTTAAATTAGGATTCACGAACAAAGTTGACAAAGATGGGATATTAGATAGGTTAAACATTTTGAAAGCATTGAAATACATACAGACAAGGAGTCCGAAAAGATGCGAGCTTATTGTAGGAAATCTGAAGTACATTATGACGGTGCCAACGCGCAAGAGAACTACAAAAACAGTCAAGAACAAACAACTGCAAGTATAAAGATGCCGAAAGGGACACCAAATTATAATAGGCAAGATCTACATAAACTCTGTTTTTATGTTACGTACCTCAAAGGTTCTGAATTCAAAGTCACTTCTGCT
>NW_026686331.1:0-1545 GCF_943735745.2 Anopheles bellator | reverse complement strand
TGGAGGTAGCACACACTCGCGCACACATACGAAATCACTGGCATACCCGGCGGAATGCTTCAGCAAGAAAGGCAGTAACAACATCATAAAACCTATAATCGTTTCTTGGGCGCTCGGCAGGAGGCAAAGAAACCGCTCGCTCTTCCCAGTGGAGTTTCCCGACGTCCCGTTCGGCATCCCCTGTTTTTGGTCTCGAATTTTCTGTGTCCCACTACATTCTCCACTCCTTCCGTCCTGCGTCCCAATTTCGGTTGCCAATTTTCTCCCGCGAGCGCCCGAGTCATCATCTTGGATCGCAAAGGGCGTGAAGGAGCTCCCCGTCTTGGCCACCGCCGCCACCACCGCAAGCGAAGGGCATAAAAAGAAACTCCGTAGAGCCGGGTCGGATAAACGGCTCACAGCATAACTTACACCACCGAGCAGCGACCCGCGCCCGGTCGCTGGTGTGTCGTCGACGTCTCGACCGCTAGTGTCTGGGGAGTTTTTGTGGGGATTTTTTTTTTATTTCGGGTTCGTTATTTTTCCTTCCGGGGCGGGTCGGGGTAAGGATTTCCCGACGCTTCGCAACCTTATCTCATCCGCGTTGCTGTTTCCGGTCCGATTACCGCCGCCGAGCCATCCCTGGCCACCCAGCCACCCAGCCTGCCAGCTGCTAACGATTTTTATCTCCCGTCTATGGTCCGGACCCGCGTGGTGCACAAAGGTTGGTGGATGCGCGGATGGGTGGATTCCGAGTCAGCATATTTTCATCGTTTTCAATTTGCTGCTCTCCGTGAATCATCGCGCTTGTGGTACGCGCCGCCTTTTCTTGGCCGCGCGCGGAGAAGCTTCCGAGAAGCTGCCAGAGGGTGCTGAGGGTGTCTTGTAAGTCTTTCGGTCTTGATGTCGGAGGGGATTGCTCTGCTACACAGAGGGTGTGCGCTACACATGGCCCCTTCTTTTGGTGCTGCTGCCGGTCGATTACTGCGGGATTGTGGACGATTTGCTTGGACTTCTCTGTTGGTCGGAATTTTCTTTTTAGCGGATTCTCACTGGAGCAGTTTGGGGTTGGGAGGTGGTGGGGTGGCCAAAGATCATCCACCGACCGCATTCTTCGGGTTGACTTCCGGTGACGTACCGTAAAGGGTGATGAAGTGTAATGTATCTGCTTCACTTCACTCAAGGTTTTATAGTTTCTGTTCTAGTTTCTCCAACCTTCGATGGTGTTATTGTATTTTTTTTATTACTTATTTGTTGTTTGTGATATTAATTCATTGTTTCATTGTATTGGTTTCACTTCTTTTATTACATTACTTTTGCTTTGCAACTCAGCTTCCAATTTATGATTCTATTTATACTTGTTTTACTTTGATTTCAATCAAATTTTTGTTTGTTTTGATGTTATGCAAGTTGCGTTCCTTTCCGGATGCACTTTGATGCAACGACTGCTGGGGCGGATGCAACACATTCGTATCTGCTCTCTGCCACGAGGTAATACACTTGCCCAGCTGTCAATTGAAGTCTAAATGCAATCCGTGCGCTCGGGACCGGCACCGGCATTCCAAT
>NW_026686330.1:0-1546 GCF_943735745.2 Anopheles bellator | reverse complement strand
AAATCCCAAAATTGCTCTCTTATAGGACCACACAATCGTACACCCATACACACGGCCACACGTTAGTGCCGGGTCGGGTGGTGTTATGTGGCGAGCGAAAATCCCGCAAGAAAATGGAATGCCGATAGTGGTGGCTGCTGGAATTGTGCGGTCACCGGAGCTGCGGGCGAAAGAGCGAGATGCGAGAGAGAGTGGGACCTTAGGGGGGGATGGCCGAAACCGACACATACGCAGTTTCAGGCACGCATGAAATAGATAATGGAATGCGTAGCGATCTTCCGTTCGAGCGGAGCTTTCGTTGGCGAGTGCAGGATGTCTTGGGCGCCTTGGGATGTCTTGTTTCGGTTGGGCGCCGGGCCAGGGAAACCAATCCTGGGATCATCCACGGACCCGGTCCCATTCGTCTTCGTAGGCGCAGACCCTTCCGGTCTTTCGACCGAGCGCACCCCGTCGATGGGGATGAGGTTCTTCGCTAAAACCCTCACGTCTCACCGGATCTTCAGACTTCAAGTTACATCGTCGAAGTAAGCGGCGGATGGGAACCCAAAAAAAGGAGAAAAAAAACTGCGAACTAACTTCTCCGGTAATCTATGGCTTAGATCGTTCGGTTGGCAGCCCGCGATTTTGGTAGCCCCCGGGATCGGCATTATGGATGTTTTCGGCGTTTCGGCTTCGCGGCAATCGGCAACCGTAAGACAAGGACAGAGCTCGAGAGAGGATCACGGTCATGGCTCGTTTGGCTCGGAATCGGCTCGTCGCGACCGTGAGCGCCAAAAATTTATCCTTTCAGTTTTTGGAACCAGCCAAAAGGGGACGATTCCCGCAAATCACGAGTGTTTTGGTGATAAGAAATCCTCCGGCCATCGTAAATGGGATTAGGTGAAAATAGTGCGCAGCAGTGAGCCAGGATTTCGGAGGCGATGCCGGCGAAATTGGGGACACCCGTTCGCGGAGGTCGCTTCCGGTGGTCCGGAAGTGTTATTTATCTCGCTCCGATCCGGCGGCGGGATTCACGGAATATCCCGCCGGTCGAAAGGTCACTGAAAGGGCGCGGGTCGCGACTTACTTCATAAACTGCGCGTCGTCCGCGTTGTTGAACCGATCGGCCAGGTTGTGCAGGGCGACGGACGACACATCGCTCAGCCCGTAGTAGTAGGTGGTGAGGTTGTACTCGGGCTGCCACACGGCTTCCTCCAGCTTGTTGGCCTGCTCTAAGTCTAGGTAGTACTGCGTGTAGTCTAAGACCTGTGGGGGATCCGGGATCCAATTAGTGGTTTATTCTCCCGGCAGCACCGGGATTAGAGCGAGAGAGAGTGAGAGAGAGAGAATCGGAGCGCACGTACCTGCCCTGTATCGGTGTCGAATTTGTACAGTCGCATGGCGGGATTGTTGGACTCGCCGCTTCTCCGGGGACTTATCGAGGGTGCAATCATCATCCAGGAGACGGGTTTTCCTGCCGGGAACGGAACGGAACGGTTAGGGAAACTGGTTCGTGGCCCGAGCGCGGTCTCGGAACGGCACACTTACCCACTTCATTGTACACTAC
>NW_026686329.1:0-1546 GCF_943735745.2 Anopheles bellator | reverse complement strand
GCACGTGCAGCGTAGGACAAGCCAACCACATGGGAAAATACAATTTTCGACTGCGGTCATGTGAGTAAAGTGAAAGGCGTAAAGAAGTGAAGTGACATGAGAAACAAAAGGCGTGAAGAATAGAATACGAGAGAAACTATGTTGACCAATAATCATACGCCCGAATGGAATTTGAGACTCCATTTTATTAGAGTTTTGAAAAGTGCTGCACTTAACGAGCGAGCCCAAAATTGCAAAAAGTTAGAATTGGGAGAGAAGTTGAAGAAATTAGCCATCGAACAGGGTGATATTGCTTAAGAAGAGATGATAGAGAAAAGGCTCAAAAATTTGCATACAGGTAATCAACGGCAGAAGTTTGATAAAAGTAATGCTCTTCAAGTACGTCCACAAAATCGAGAGTTGGTATCGATAGACTGGCAAGGAAACATTTATAACTCAAACAACACAAGAAATGATGACCACGAAGAGACGACCAAGGGAGATAAAGACACAGGTACCGAGCAAGGGACGGACAAGGAAGATGCAGACCCTCTTACGAAGGCAACAGCGGCAATATAAAAAGGGACGTGCAGTACGCAAGAAGAAGAGAGGAATATTGTAGGAGTGAAGAAACAGGAACGAGAATCCTAGAGCATGGGTTTTCAAAAGAAAAGGTATAGGAAAAGGATGGTAGAAAACCCTCATTGCTATTGTAAGAGTAGGAATAGAGGACGCGAAAAAAACGAATGAAGACAACACGCTCACCAACATGACAGATTAAATACGGACAGCATAGAAATCACGCAAGGAAACAAAGGTAACGCATTGGTGTAGCGAAAAATGAGAGAGCAATTAGTTTCAAACGAAAGGGGTCAAATAGCAAGATCAGGAATATTTTATTGATATAGAGGGAGGATTCTTTGCTACAATCTAACCTATATACCGTAGCAAAAATGAAATATCCAGATTTTCCTCATTCACCTATTGGAATGAAAGAAATGTAGGCGGAAGAAAAAAAAAACAATAAGTTGAATATGTTGTGGAGCAGAGACAGGAAAGAAAAGGATGAAGAACACGGAAAGAAATAAGAAGGCCAGCAGAGCCAGAGTTAACAGAAAATGAGACGCATGGGCCAAAGTTAAACAGAAGAGGTAAATACGAATTCAAGGAAGAGAGAAAGAGAAATGGCGAGAAAGAAATGTTTTCAAGTAACAACAACCGTGGTGCGAGAAAATACAAAAACCACCAGGAATACGAGAATGAAATTAGAATTTGCACGATAACAAGAGAAGATACGTGGAACCCAAACGAAAGTTAAAGAAAGCAAGAGAAAAAAAAAAGACAATGGGATCTAAGAAAAATAGTGCGCAAATAGTCCTCCCGAAAAGCCAACACTACAATGCACCAATTTATGGGTTTACGACAAAGTCATTTAGATGAGGCAGGGATGGAAGCAGTTAAATGGAAAGTGAATACCGCGAGGAAAAATACCGCGAAGCAAGAATAGTACAGCAGAACATTAGCGCACGAATAGTCCTCCTAAAAATCCAACATTTGATGCACCAGC
>NW_026686328.1:0-1546 GCF_943735745.2 Anopheles bellator | reverse complement strand
TCATTTGAACATAGTATATTTTTTAGATATTCGAATGCTTTCTTTGCTTGTTCGTCAAATTGAATCGGAAAATTTTTTGACTGGTTTTTTGGAATCTGGCGATGGCCATCCTCTCCTCTTAAAAGTTTTGTAAGGGGTTTCGCTAAGCTTGCGTAATTCTTTACAAATCGTCTGTAATAGCCGGAGAGGCCTAAAAATGCTCTCAAGTCTTTGAGATTCCTTGGTTCTGGATATTTTTGAATACATTCGACCTTTTTCATATTTGGTTTGAGTCCTTCTTCAGACACAATGAAACCAAGAAATTCAACCTCGGTTTTAATGAATTCCGATTTATCAGGTTGGATTTTAAAATTTGCTTGTCTGAGCATTTGCAAAATGGTTTTTAAATTTTGCATATGTTCGTCGAATGTTTTTCCAAAGATGATTATGTCATCGATGTAGACATGACATATCTTTCCGATATGTTCTCTTAAAATATCATCCATAACTCGTTGAAAAATAGATGGGGCGTTTTTTAATCCAAATGGCATTCGGACGAATTCAAATTTTCCATTGTTTACAGAAAAGGCTGTTTTTTCTATGTCCTTTTCATTCATCGGAATCTGATGAAAACCTGACGCTAAGTCAAGTGTGCTAAAATATTTATTCGAACCTAAGTTCGCTAAAACAGTAGAAGTGTCCGGGATAGGATATTTATCACTTATTGTTTTTGAGTTAATTCTTCTGTAATCGATCACAAGTCGATATTTTTTTTCATTAGAGGCATCTTGTTTTTTCGGAACAATCCATATTGGAGAATTGTAAGGGGATTTTGATGGTTTGATGATTCCGTCGGATAATAACTTCTCTATTTGTTTATTTACTTCACCTTTTAGTGCTTGGGGGTATGGGTAGGTTTTGCTGTAGACTGGAGAGTTGTCCGTTGTTCGTATCTCAGCTTTCACTCTAGTGGTGTACGGTAATTTTGCGTCTGAGGGCTGAAAAAGATCTTGGAACTCCGTTAGAAGTTTCTGCAGTTCCTTTTTTTGACATGCCTGTAAATGTTCATCACGAATTTTAATTTGATTAACTTGCTGCAATTTGTATTGTAAAATGGGTATTGTGAACTTTTTGTTTATTATCATTGTCTCATTCGCTGTATCAATTACGGCATTTAATTCCTTTAAGGTTTCGTGTCCAATAATTGCATCGAATGATTTTAAATTTGCCAAATGATATAATTTTATCATCGTATTTGAATATGGCTGAAATAGTCTTGCTTGAGAATATTTTTTTATTTCAATGTCTCCTCCAACAGAAGAGATAAAAAAGGGGTCTTGTATGTCGTGAGAAATTTTAGCGAATCTTGGGTGGATAAAATTTTTGTTTGAGCCTGTGTCAATAAGCATTTTCAATGGTTGTTCTACATTACCGTAATACAAAAAATAAGGTAATGTAGATTTCATTCTAAAAAAATTAGTTCATTCTCTTCGATTTCATTAGGCTCATCTTTTTGTTCTGTTTGCTGTTGGTAATGTTCGTATGAACTGGTTTCGGCGTCGTCATA
>NW_026686327.1:0-1548 GCF_943735745.2 Anopheles bellator | reverse complement strand
CGGAGGCACGATTGCTCAACCGAATGTGTTCGGAGCGACACGCACACCAACGCACGGTCACTCACTTTGCCGAATGGCAAAATGAACTACAACAAATCACTCAGGACGGGAGAATGAATACGAATGAATGAACGAATGAATGCAGACGGCGGAAACGCGCATTTGCATGCAGCGGATACAGAGTACAGCAAACAACAAAAATCTGTACCCAACGCCGCTGCAGCATATCCGGCAGCATAATTGGATGGAACCTCTGACTCGCGCCGTTTTTTGATCCTGCCGGTCAGCGCATTCGGTTTGGGTCAGCAGGAAAATTGCGATTCGCTGAACGGGCATGGAACGAAGCGTATTTTTTTGTTTTTCTCCGATACTGGCACATTATTGCAATACTCGCTATGTTTACTCTTCTACCATACTCAACGATGCGAAAGTGGGCGCAATGCGTTCGTACGACGCCCACATTCTGCTGACCGGGAGAACAACATCATGATGGAGTGCACAATAGGTCCTTCGTCGTTCACGTCTGTTGCACCGCCGAGCGTAGTGCATTTCATTGATTAAAAGCTTAACATGCAACCGTGACCGTGTTGAGTGGTTTACAACCGTGACCGAGTGGTTCGCCAAGTTTCATAGAGCCAGGAACCAGCAACAAGGCACACATTTTTATTCCGCTTGATGATTGCTGAATTGGCGACATTACCGGTAATGTAACGGTAAATTCGTTTATTTTACTAAAACGACCCATATGTACTAAAAAGTATAATATTTAATTTGAATGGATCTCTATTAATTTGGGTATCTGATTTACTGAAAACGTTAAATTTTATACGAAAATGCTACAATTAATAGATAAGTCAATTTGTAAACATTCCGGAAGAAAGGCCTCAAAAGGCTTAGATAGGCTTAACATTTTTGTTCAAATAAAATTTGGCTTGGAAATTTTAATTAGACATCGATTTGAAGCCTCTCGCCATTTAGCAATTTAAATAAGTAAAATAATTGCTGCACTGACAGCCCTAAGCCGAATCCCTGGGGGATTGTGGTCCACCTACTACGATTAATAGGATTAATATTTCATTTCCTGGTGGAATCCACCTCCAACGCTATTCTATGGCAAATGTTGGTTTTACGGTATCTACCGTTGGCAGACCGTTGGAGCGCTATTTGGATTTTCAAACGTCAAATTTACGTCACGCAAGTTTGTAAAGATTCCTCCCGACCGCTCGGCGAGGGAAACAAAGATAAATCGAGTATTCTGACGCCAGTCTGAAATTGAGCACGCATTCGTGTTCGTCATTCAATTTAGCTAATGATGGGCATCGGAGCATAAGACCACATCTAGTTCTACCCAGCGCTGGATGGAAATATCTATTCCGCTTCGAGGATTGTCAGACGGTTTCGCCAAATTGTGTGTGGGCGTAGGCAATAGAGCAGCATAGCTAAATATTTGTAGCATGAAGAAGAATAAAAAATGAACAAATTCAAAACTCGCCACGATTTGATCTCAATGGGGGAAACAACGCAAAAGAGTGGGAAAGAAAGACATAA
>NW_026686326.1:0-1548 GCF_943735745.2 Anopheles bellator | reverse complement strand
TACGCCTCCTTCTCCTGCTGCACCCCAACCAACCAACAGCCCGCCGCTCCCGCCGCCCGTTCCCGTTCGCCGAAGCGCAGACGTCGCTCGGCCGAACGCGCGCTTTACGGCGGCACTCGACACTCACACGAACACGAACTGTTTCTCTTTTTGACAGCTGTCACTTACTTGTCACTTACTTGTCACACTGTCACTCAAACGCACGCACGCAGGAAAAAAAATGAATGGGAAAAAAAAACCATGGAGCGGGGAGGTTACCAATACAACAACAACAACAATGAAGGTGCGGTGGGAGAGGTGGTCAGGTCGCAGGCCTCAGTGTCCAGGGGTGAAGCTCCTTTTCGCTCCTGACCTCTAATCTTGAGCCTCTACTTCGACTGGTCAGCTCCGTCTCAACATCCCGACTCGAAGCCTCCATACACGTCATCAGTATTATGGCAGAGCGAAGTACCAGATCTTAGGACTGGGAACGAAGACCTGCACCGACCTGATTCGAGGTCGAGATCTGGGATATCTTCCCTTACAGTGCAGGCTCCTCCATCAGACCTACAACAACAGAATTCCCGGAGATCCCAAAGAAGAATTCCAAGATTTGAATTTGGGAATCTGGAGTATTCCAGTTCAGGGAGTTCTTGACTGGTTTGCCCTGGGTTCCTCTGAGGTCCCGGCCAGGGTCCTGACAGCATGAATTGGGTATTGGTGAATCTGCACAACAAAGATTGTCTGCAACTTGCTGAATCTCCACCTAAGCCTGAGAGCTCGGAGCTCGTATCGGAGCTTACTCAGCTGGATTCATCCCAGCTCACCTCTGTTCCGGGGTAGTTCCCATCGCGATGGGCATAGGCTCCACAACAAGTGCCTGAGCACATACGGTTGATCATGTATCCCCGGGATCTGTTTTCTTCAAAATCCCTCAGGAATGCCCTATGTCTAGTGATACTGTTCGGAGCAAAGCAAGGGTTCCAGGGTTCCGTTCGAATGGTTCCAGACCAGACATTTTTTCAACAATTCTGCAGAATTGTAGACATGGACATCACACAGAGACCAAAACCAAAACCATCAAGCAATACCTTCTTCTTGATGGCTGGTTAAGATGATGGTGCGAGAGCTTCTTGAAGAACTGTCAAATGTCAGTGACTCAACAACTGAAGAGAAACATTTGGGAATCTCTCCACCGACACATTTCCACCGCTAGGTAGAGGCCGTACGGAGTCCAGAAAAGGGCATCAAAACAACCGGTCGGCTTAGCGGCTAAGCCGGTGTCGGTTTTATCGCATGTCCGACTATTATCGGGGAGGGCGTTCCCAACTCACGCAGAACACCCCTACAACCTGCGAGGTGGAGCGGCCCAGGTAGGGGATGGCTTGCGGACGGCTTGGGAACGGGTTACCCTTCTTCGACCAAGTAACAGGAGGACCTCCAACATCCCATCCCGTCAATCCTGCGCGCGAAATCTCTTTTGCGCGCTACACCACCGAGGACCAGGGCTTCATTAGCATACAGGTGGGCGGTGGCCCCCAACTGTTTGCCCCACACTCCCCACCAACC
>NW_026686325.1:0-1548 GCF_943735745.2 Anopheles bellator | reverse complement strand
TCGAAATAGCAATTTCAGAGACAGGACATGCCGTCAAACCGAGACGAGATAGCAACCGTAAGCAGGAGCAAGGTGATCCCATCAAGCTACCGAAATTCACCCCGCAGGATGTAGAGTAGTGTGAAAGCCGAGGACGACTTCCTAAGTAAGAGGGGAATCGTTAGGAAAAACAGCAGTTGACCTAGAAAAGACGCGAGCGCAGTGAAACAGCTAGCCCAACACTTTGCGTGGCGCGTCACGCCACGGTTGCGCACCAATAGGGTGACGACGCCCAGAACGGCTAGGCTAGCTGTTTTAGGCTATAAAGGGCCACCGCACCTTTGGCGCGGCCTCTTTCCTCGGTCATAGCTAGTGCCAGTCAGTTAGTACAGTTGTTAATATACGGATAATAAATCGACCACAAGTCGAAGAAACCCATAACTCTACAAACCTGGAAAAACTAATGTGGTAGCTGATGCCTTAAGTCGAATGGTTTATTCTATGACAGCAACACAACATTCAGCCAATGAGAGTGATAACTTTTATATACCATCAACAGAAGCTCCATTGAACGCGTTTCGACATCAGGTTATCTTAGAAAAAGGGAACCATGCTGTGCATATAGAATACCCCTTTCCAAACTTTAAAAGGACACACATAAAAATTCCAGATTTAAATGATCATACACTATTGTTTGCCTTAAAAACCCATTTCGACCCAGGGAAGCTAAACGGTTTATATACAAGTGAAGACATAATGGGAAAATTACAGGAAGTGTATAAAAAGAATTTCAGCGAACCAAATATGTTGAAAATTAGATACACACAAAATAGGCTGGAAGACATAGAGTCTCCTAGTAGACAGATGGAAATAATTGATGAAGAACACAGCAAAGCTCATCGAGGTTCAGAAGAAAACAAATTAAAAATATTAAAAAAATATTATTTTCCCCAAATAAGTAGCAAAATAGCAAATTTCATAAAAAAATGTCAGTTGTGCAACGAATGCAAATACGACCGAAACCCCATAAAACAACCAATTCAGAAAACACCTATACCAAAAGCACCATATGAAATAATGCATATAGATATATTATTTTTGGAGAAAAAATACTTTTTGACTTGCATCGATAAGTTTTCAAAGTTTGCTCAAGCAAAACCTATAGAATCCAGGTCCACGGTTGATATAATTCCCGCCCTGAAAGAGATGATTCTCAAAGGGAAACCTCCCGAAATCATCGTAATGGATGGGGAGAAATCCTTTAGCTCTGGTGATATGACCGATATGTTAAACACATATAAGATAGAAAGGTACTTAACAGCTACAGGACGAAGTGAGATGAATGGCATCGTTGAAAGATTCCATTCAACGTTGTTAGAATTATACCGAACTAGCGGACCCGGCGAACTTCGTCTCGCCCAAAGTTGGGTTTTAGTGCATGAAACAACATGAAACATGAAAAGAACACATTGATACTGAAAGTTCGTTAAGAACTTCATATTGTTTATTTCAGTTCGGTTTGCTGAAGCGCTGCTGGATACACAATGTTTTTAGTTTTTCCGCCCGACA
>NW_026686324.1:791-1549 GCF_943735745.2 Anopheles bellator | reverse complement strand
AACCAATCATCCAACATTGCTCGGTAGCGTACGCCTTCGACGGTTCCGGCGGCTCCTTCATTCATACGGTGGCCGATGATGCCGCCAGACCTAAAACAGCAATACTTTAAATATGAAAAATATGAGCTTTCGCTAGAAAGTTATGTTGGTTTCATCATCGTACCACTGTAGAGTTTCGGCCGGTAAAGTTTTCTCCAAACTTACAAGGATTGGCGAAACGTTCCCGAGGTTTCTGTGCCGTTAGTGTCCAGTGCACAGCCTGTTTCCCGCTCCACCCTGTTACCGTTAACAGCGTTCTCTGCGTTGGTTTTCCCTACAGTTAAGTGTCCTTGATATGAACCAAAAAGCATAAATTCCTATCTCAACAACCTTGAACTCCAGCGTCTTCCGTTCGGTTTTAGTGGGCGCCGATTGGGATGACAGTGGCCACTTCCCAATCCTCCCCACCTCGCTCCGACTGACCAACTGACCCAGGAGGTCATTCACCCCGACTCCTACAAAATCCCATTTTGGAGGCGACAAATTGGCCAGCATCAACGTGTATGTGTGTGAGTGGCATCTCAAATTAATGTCGAATCAGCACATTTAAAAAACAATCAAATTCCCCTTACCTCGCTCCGTCCCGTCATCATACCATACGTATCCTTTTTGCTCCCTTCCACAGGTCGTCGTATTTAATTACCGTGTCGCAGCACGTTACCGAGGACGTTGCGGGGAGAGTGGTGCTTTGGGTCGGCCGGGGAGGGGGGGGGGGGGGG
>NW_026686324.1:0-691 GCF_943735745.2 Anopheles bellator | reverse complement strand
GGTTTATTTCTGTGAACCCGGTCCGTCCAGCTGCCTTATGTTGTGTGTTGGCTGCCCCCGCTCCCTCCCACCACGGCCTGCGAAACCCATAAAAACGGAACTCCCTTAATTGCACGGCTAAACGGGGCGAATGACGGGGGGAAGCTGGTTGGCTGGCATGGTGGGGTTGGTGGGGGTGGTTTTGTGTCCGCAGCGCAAGGCGCAGAAGTATTGTTTACCGCAGACCCCCCCTCCCCAACGCCACCCGTACAGTAGGGTGCGCCTTAAAGTAGGCAACGCGCGCGTATGGTTTTTGGTAGCCGTCTTCGAGACTTTTCGAGAGAGCGACAAGCGAAGGTCCGCCGGGACCCGGGCTGTGGTTTTGCCTTTACAGCCGGCCGCCTTCTTCTTCCATCCCCCACACCCCCCTTTAATTGGCCCCACGTGCGACACCCCTCCCTCCCACGAAAAACAAGGGACTTCTTGCGACACCCGGGCGCTGCTGTTGGTCAACAAAGCATTAAGGGACGCGAAGGGACATCGAAAACTGTGTGTGTGTACTGCGGGAGTCAAGGACTAAAGCCTCCGCCACCACCCGCTCCTTCCCTCCCAGGATTCCACCACCACTGTGGGGGAGCGCAGCAAATTTGCTGCTCATTCACTTAATTAAGCGCCCGGTAAATGTTATTTTAATTTTACGTAATCAGCTCCC
>NW_026686323.1:0-1550 GCF_943735745.2 Anopheles bellator | reverse complement strand
CCATCGTGGTGACACTAGGTGGGGTGGGGGTTGGCACAGCCACGGCAGGTTGATGGGGTATGCAAATCAATGTAATTATCTGAAGCCACACAAGACCGGGGCATCCGGGGCTATCCGGGATCCGGGGGCCAGATGATGAAGGCCGAAAAGGGTTTATGATAATGAAATCTGGTCCCTGTCGCTATATGTGTGTGCGTTCGATGGTGAGGATCCCGTCGGGGAGCCAATTTTTATGTGTTCTGCTCTGTCCGAACGACTCGTGCTAGAGGCGGTGAGGAATTGATCAGGGTTGAAGGAGTAAGTGAGGGACATAGAACCCACGGTTCCGTGTCCTTCCGGGAAGCATTGCTTCACCATTTCACGCAACGTCTCATGTTGCGGGGCGATTGAAATATGCGTGACTCGCGTCATAGCTGAACTACCGGAGGGTTCTGCCGAAGTTCCTGTCGGAGCCACCGAGTCGGAGCCTCGTAAAGTGGTCAATATGTAAATCACGATCAAACGTTCCCAATGTTTTGTTTAACATGTTTCATGTTTTTAATGTTTACGCTTGGTAAGCAGTTCTTCACTCAGTGTCTCACCAGCCAGATCTGCTCGTTTCGCGACGTTCTTATTTCTTATTTATTCACAGAAAAAAAGTTTATACAATTTTTATGCAAATTTCTATTTTATTCGAAGTATGTGCCATCGCTAGCTACACATTTCTCCTGTCTCTCCGCTAAATCATGGATCCCCAGACGAAAGAATTCTTCGTCTTTTTAAGTAAACTAATTAGTCATCCCATTTCGACTTCCCCGTAAAAAAAACGAAGCCAATACGTGTCTTATCGATGAAAAAGAATGATATTTGGAAAGAGCCAAGCCTGGTGAATAACGCGGTGAGAGAAAGCAGCTCCCATCCAAGTGATTTGATAGTATCCTGAAACAGTTTGCTTTTTGGGGTCATGGAAGCCTCAAGCCACGGGCCACCAGGCGTCTCCATTTAGAAATGCTAGAAATGACATTTTGGTCGTTCAAATTGATCATTCGTTCTCAATAGCGATCAAAATTAACGTTGTCATCCGGTTTTAGGAGCTTGTGAAGCATCACATCTTTCTGACCCATCAGAAAGTCCGTCTTTTTGAGTCCTTCGATGCTTTTGTTTGTTCAGTGAAAATCGCCATTTGGAAATTTTTGAAACCACTTAAAGCACTACGATCTTCCAAAAACAAGTCCCGACAAGCATTTGGTGCGATTCCGAAGCAGTTTTCTTAAAGAGTTAACAGAAAAATAACAATGGGTTGCAATTTGAACTTTATTTTTCGACCTGCAATCATTTATCTGTTGTCAAAACAAGGATGATGATGAAATGAACAGCAAAACTGGGAAGTCTCAATCGTCAGGTTCAATTCTATTTTAGCACAATATCATACAAAAATTCTTCCACTGTTCGAATCTGTCCAGAGAATAGTGACGTGTACTCCTTAGAAGGCGTAACACCGTTTCATGCTACTCTCTCCTCCGACACCTTTTCGTCACTATCGAAAATTAGGTTTATCGAAAATTGTTCTC
>NW_026686322.1:0-1550 GCF_943735745.2 Anopheles bellator | reverse complement strand
ACGGAACTAGCCAGATTGAACGGTATAGATGCTCCAGTAATGGCTCCAGTAAGCATTCCCAACCAAGTCGACGACGATTTCCAATCCCATTTTAAAGGATTCCAGGAATTATTGGCCGCAGACGCTCCGATATATGCTCCAACTATAGCCATGACGAATATAGCCAATGCGAAGGCAAATTCGCCATCCGGATCAACGAGCGAAACAGGAGAGTTCCCGGCGTACACGTACGGACTGGCGTACTGCTCCTTGGGATCCATCTGATAGAACCTCCCAATGTCAGGGTCGTAGAGTCGCGCTCGGTAGTTGTACAACCCAATCTCGGGCTCCCATTCCTGTCCTGTGTACAGGAAAGATATTTGTCCATCAAGGTCCGTCCCATATTGCCGGAATATCTGACCATAAGGAAGATAGTCATAAGCGGCTACAACCTCACCGTCTTTAATGACCACCCGTACCGATCCTTCATGATCGGTTACTAAACTGTAAAGTTGATCGTCACGCACGAACCCGATCAACTGTTGATCCTTGTAGATGTAACTCGTCACACGCACATCCGGTGGCTGATCATTCTCCAGATAAGTCATCTCCATGTCCACCAGGACAATTCCTTCAGCATTCCTGATGTAGTATTTTTCGTGCAAAACGGAACCCTTGGCACTCATCACCTTCTTGAAAGTGCGCTCACCCCGAACATCATACTGGTATTCAAGTCTGCGCCCGTCGAGCATCTCGATCTTCGAAACACGATGCAAAATACGATCATACTCGATTTTCTTAATACCTTTGTGTTCCGCCTTCACTACCGCTCCATCGCTGTTGTGTTCCATCTCGAACGATTGTTCTCTACGCTGATCACGGTCGAGACTCAGGCGATGCACTTTGGTGATCTGGTTGGTGCCTTCACGGTACTCCATACGGTATCGTGTGAATCCGGTGTAAAACATTCGATGATTTCCGTTCGCATCGATCTCGTACGATTGAACATCTCCAGCCGACCGTCCAAGAGCCATCGCGAAATGATGTGTCAACACACGTACAATGTCTGGAATGTGATTTGCGAAACTCCTCAGGACACTAACGAATTCTTCTTGTAAGGTGGACAATGGGCCTTGAGGATTGTTTCCTAGCACACGATTGTGATTCAAGGTTTTTTTCACACTTTCACATCTCGCGATCACCACGTGAGATCCTTCGATCCATCTTTGGCATTTATCCATAAAATCCTTCTCACTCAACGCCTGCCTATCGACGATCGCTTTCGATAGCATAGCCTCCAGGTGTTTGTTGAAACGATGCCGTTGAACGAACGTCTTAAACATCGATTTGCTTCCCTGCCGACCATGGCAAAGGTCTGGATTGGTACAATCTGTTCTCAGAAAATCACTTACTGTCAACGCATCCCAAATTTTTTTCGAATTGGGCTCATCGATCGACGGGATCTCTCGTGCAAAGCTTCTGTGCGTCAGAGGGGTCAGCTTCGATTCATCTTTGCCGTGGAAGTACTTGGCTTTCATCATCTGATCATGATCGTCATAGTCGTAACGATG
>NW_026686321.1:0-1550 GCF_943735745.2 Anopheles bellator | reverse complement strand
ACGGAACTAGCCAGATTGAACGGTATAGATGCTCCAGTAATGGCTCCAGTAAGCATTCCCAACCAAGTCGACGACGATTTCCAATCCCATTTTAAAGGATTCCAGGAATTATTGGCCGCAGACGCTCCGATATATGCTCCAACTATAGCCATGACGAATATAGCCAATGCGAAGGCAAATTCGCCATCCGGATCAACGAGCGAAACAGGAGAGTTCCCGGCGTACACGTACGGACTGGCGTACTGCTCCTTGGGATCCATCTGATAGAACCTCCCAATGTCAGGGTCGTAGAGTCGCGCTCGGTAGTTGTACAACCCAATCTCGGGCTCCCATTCCTGTCCTGTGTACAGGAAAGATATTTGTCCATCAAGGTCCGTCCCATATTGCCGGAATATCTGACCATAAGGAAGATAGTCATAAGCGGCTACAACCTCACCGTCTTTAATGACCACCCGTACCGATCCTTCATGATCGGTTACTAAACTGTAAAGTTGATCGTCACGCACGAACCCGATCAACTGTTGATCCTTGTAGATGTAACTCGTCACACGCACATCCGGTGGCTGATCATTCTCCAGATAAGTCATCTCCATGTCCACCAGGACAATTCCTTCAGCATTCCTGATGTAGTATTTTTCGTGCAAAACGGAACCCTTGGCACTCATCACCTTCTTGAAAGTGCGCTCACCCCGAACATCATACTGGTATTCAAGTCTGCGCCCGTCGAGCATCTCGATCTTCGAAACACGATGCAAAATACGATCATACTCGATTTTCTTAATACCTTTGTGTTCCGCCTTCACTACCGCTCCATCGCTGTTGTGTTCCATCTCGAACGATTGTTCTATACTCTGCTCACGATCGAGACTCAGGCGATGCACTTTGGTGATCTGGTTGGTGCCTTCACGGTACTCCATACGGTAACGTGTGAATCCGGTGTAAAACATTCGATGATTTCCGTTCGCATCGATCTCGTACGATTGAACATCTCCAGCCGACCGTCCAAGAGCCGTCGCGAAATGATGTGTCAACACACGTACAATGTCTGGAATGTAATTGGCGAAACTCCTCAGGACACTAACGAATTCTTCTTGTAAGGTGGACAATGGACCTTGAGGATTGTTTCCTAGCACACGATTGTGATTCAAGGTTTTTTTCACACTTTCACATCTGTCGATCACCACGTGAGATCCTTCGATCCATCTTTGGCATTTATCCATAAGATCCTTCTCACTCAACGCCTTCCTATCGACGATCGCTTTCGATAGCATAGTCTCCAGGTGTTTGTTGAAACGATGCCGTTGAACAAACGTCTTAAACATCGACTTGCTTCCCTGCCGACCATGGCAAAGGCCTGGATTGGTACAGTCTGTACTCAGAAAATCACTTGCTGTCAATGTATCCCAAATTCTCTTCGAATTTGGCTCATCGATCGACGGGATCTCTCGTGCAAAGCTTCTGTGCGTCAGAGGGGTCAGCTTCAATTCATCTTTGCCGTGGAAGTACTTGGCTTTCATCATCTGATCATGATCGTCATAGTCGTAACGATG
>NW_026686320.1:0-1552 GCF_943735745.2 Anopheles bellator | reverse complement strand
GTGAGTTTGAGCCCAGCCCTCGTAATCAATTATACCGTGCTGATCCCCGCAAATGCATTACTTTCTTGTCGATCGCGTTGTCAATCAAATGTTTTGATTAAGGTTGTTTGGAAAGCTCATAGTACACCACACCTTTCACATCCCACCATATGCTGTTCTTATGAACTTCTAATCCACTGTCGACAGCCGACAAACCAAAGAGTAACGAAGATATGTTACCGTTGTCGTTCACAGCCATCTCCCAGCACGGACCGGTGTCATCGTTCATGCTGCAGGCTCTGGCTGGACTCTGCCTGGCGCTCGCGACGTCAGCCACGCGTCTCTAATGCGCCACCGCTCAAAGGCGGTGAACTCCTACGAAAGTAAGTGCTGTGCGCCCACGAAGGTGTCACTCAAATCACTACACCAAACACCACGGGAAGGAGGAAGAGGAAGTAGGTAGCGGGGAGCTGGCGCTCTAGAGCGGCTCCCTATATATTCTGAGGCCGGGAACACCAATCAAACGAGAAAGCATCAACGGCCGCAATCGCGCAAGTAAGTGTACAGCAGCAGCAGCAGCAGCAGCAGCAGCAGCAGCAGCAGAAGAAGAAGACGTTGAATGCCATACTATGCTTATGCTGGCAGCATACAAAACACAGTTCCATACACACCCTACACGCAGAACGCACACAGCGCGGATCAGAGAGATGCGAGCGCAAACCGAAGGAGGAAAGGGAAAAGGAAAAAATCAAAACACAGACACAGTAGGACCGTTTTTTCGGAAGAAACATACGCCGCGTTTGTACGTACGTTGACCCCCTGTTTCGGTTGTTAAGTGAGCGTTCCGCTCGCGTATTGTTGAGTTGTTGCATCGGTTGATGAAAGTATTACTTTTCGGTAGATCCCCTTCTCCAAGAAAAAAAAAAAAACAAGAAAAGAAAAACAGCAATTAACGTGTGCGCCACCGCAAAGCGACAGTGCGACGGAAAAAAACAGTGAAAGGGCGGGTAAAACACGAATCAAACCGAGGGAAGGGAAGAAGAAAACGAACGAAAAAGGGAAGGGCGAAGCCAGTCAGAGGAGTGAACAAACGGAATCATCAGACATAAACGGAAGCAAGTTAGCAAACTAGACGAAAAAACACAAAAACAAAAGACAAAAAGCAAAAAACAAACAAACAAACAAACAAGCAAACTAAACTAAAGCGAAACTAGAGATGGGTTAAGTTGTAAATAGTAGTGGCCCGCGGGGTAAAATTCTAACTCTAGCCGAAAAGCCAAAGTGACAGCGGCAGAAACACTGGAACGGGAAAGGAAGCAAACAGAGAACAAATCCACAACACCACACACACACAGTTACAGACACACTAACAACAGCTAAATCTAGAGAACAAAAGAAAACAAGCCAAAGTCGAAAGAAAGCAGGCAAATAGCTAAAGGTGAAAGGGGAAACGATTCTAAAAGCAAAACAAAACAGAAGAAGCAGCAGCAGCAAGACTCAAGATACACATACCCAACAGGATCACACACACACACACACACACGCACATTCACACAGGTACAATTAGGGCAGT
>NW_026686319.1:0-1553 GCF_943735745.2 Anopheles bellator | reverse complement strand
GAGCGGCCGAAGCCGACGGGTCCGACTCCTCCGCTGGATGATTGGGAATTAAATAGGCTGACAACCGGAACAGTGGGTGCATGTGTGCGTTTTTGTTCGCAAAAAAAATGACCGTGGTGTGCGCGAGTGTTGTGTTTGGTACAGAGAATGGTGATTCTGCCTTTCACTGGTATGTTTGGCCTGTATGTGGCGTATTTGTTCGTCCATTTTGGCTTACTACCCTGTTGGGCAGGCTAATGTAGGTATGTTGCGCTGCATTTTGCTCATTATTATTTACAGTTCGTGCCTGCCGTGGGCTCGCCTTCGACCCTTGCTGTTGGGCCTGTAGAGTGTCGGTGTGTTGTGGACTCTGCAGACTCACGAGTGCGAGCCTCTTATTGCCTATCTAACTCCCATCTCATAACTCCCTAGCTCAACTGCTCAACGGTTGCAGAACTCTCTCGTATCTTAGTGGTACAAAAATGTTGATCCAGGCGACAGACCCAGACCCTATGCAGTAAGGGGTGTGTGGTGGCGAGGGGCTATGACGAAACAGTGGAGCGGTGGAGCGGTGGCTGGCTACTACCAGGGCGTCTTACGGTTGTCGGATGTCCAGCAGGAGCCGCAGGTCTGGCGCTACGCCAAACCACCGCAGGCCAATGGGGAGGGCGATCGAGGCGAGTAGTAGTAGGGTTTTCTCTGGAAGAAAACAAAACCAAAATGCAGAAAGAAAGAAGTTTAGTGTTAGCCCTATTCGGAACGTGAAACCTTACAGGAGTAAGCCATTCAACTGGATCATAGGGAAAAAATCACAGGAGACCATACCTGGCGACCGTATTCGGTTGGGATCTGATTACCTTGTGCACCGCAAGCGTTAACTGTCATCTGCCATTCCACCTACGACTACCGCTCCCTGACCCATAGCTCCCCATAGCAGACAGCTGAGACATTTAATGGCTTGCTTCGGATCCAAAAGCTCCATCCAAGCTGGAAGCTGAAAGCTGGATCTAGTATGGTGGAACCAACGTATTCCACCCAAAAAAAAAAAGATTCCTTCCGACCTATGGGAGCTCGCTCGCGAACTCGTAAACAACGCTCGCTGGTGACGCCAACAAAATTAGTGTTTACAAACAAACTGTATAATTGACAGGTGAGGCCCGTGTCCTTGGGCCGCCTCACCGGCTGTGCCTCACCGGCGGGACTCGGCGCGTGAGGCAAGCGTCTCACGAGAGGTTTCCAGCGCCGTGTATACACGCTTGTCAGAGTTGGTTACATCATAGGCGCCACTTTTCGAACTTTTCGCTGACGGCGTAAGGAGTGCCCGAAGGACACGATCTCCAGGTCCTGGCTTCGGGATCCGACTTCCGGAGAGACTTTCATACTACGCTGGCTCGCGTGGCGCCTTTGCGTAAAGTTTAATTATGGAGTGTCCTTCCCAAGGGAGGCTGGTGGGAGGGGCGGGGGATGCTCTGAGGTCCTGGCACGAAGTGTGGAGAGTCGTCATGAAAAAGTAATGAAGCGCGCGCGCCGAGCGCCGTTACAGCGAAACAATGCGACATAAACATAAGCGGTGG
>NW_026686318.1:0-1554 GCF_943735745.2 Anopheles bellator | reverse complement strand
TTAGACTTGCGAAATCGTGGTTGGGTTCGGCTCTTTTTGGTGGGGCGCTTAGTCGTCGTCCCACCGTCCACCCTCGGTCGGTTTAAAGAGTTCTAATTAATTTACCATACGGAACGCAAATATACCCGCTTCGTATGGACATGCAAATTCGGTACTATCTTCGGTGTTGGGTACACCGGGAAGGGAAACACTTCCACCGAGGTGTCGTCGTCGTCGTAGTGACTTGACTACCGGATTGAACACAAACAAATGTGCCATCCGTGTTCTCTAAGCCGACAAAAAGATAGGCGTTAAAGAATAAAGCGACGACGACGAGTTCCACCCGAGTGAACGTTGTTGTCGTAGTGGTTCCACTTCTCTGGACTCTCCGGACGAGACGACGATGAGGCAATTCCGCGCTTCTGCGAGCTAAATCGAGGTAATTGAGGGCGCCTCAAGCGGTTCTCCTCACCCTTAACCGGTGCGCGTAACATCGGCCGGGTAATTCTGTTGATAGATGCTGTCAGAATGTTACAACGGGATAATCTGTGGCTCCCGTTTACTCCCCACCGTCGGTAAGTCAACCGGCAGGTATGTGTTTGATGGTGACCCACGAACCGGAAACGATAAACACCTTGTAAACATAGACCCGTGGTGCAGGTCTCGTGGGTGGTTAACACGCGCGCTGCTCTCTCCCTCTCTCTCCCTGTCGTTCCATCTTCAACTTGTAGTCAAATTTCTTCCAAACGATTAGCGCCCAAGCCTGACACACCCCAAAGCTAACGTTCGCCACAATTCCCCAAAGCGCCGATCGACGGTGCGAAACGCGGACAACTTTTCGCATAAATAGCAGCGGCAGCGGTCGGCGGCGCTCACGATGCGAATTCAGGGCGCAACCATGCGTTAAGAATCCAGTCCAACGCAACTTGCGGCGTTCGCTTCGATCGAACTCCACAAACACATACCGGGAGTAGCTCAATTGGCGTGGTGGCCGCGGCACACTAGCACCACCAACCGCCAAGCGCTTGCTAACCTTGAACTTCCTTCTGCAGCAATTTTTGAATACTCATGCAATGGCTTTATTAATAGGAATCGGCGAACCAGCGTGGCGCCTAATTGAACTTCTTCAGCTTGCTGTAGCTATAACCATGTCCATAGCCACCTCCGAATCCACCCTGACCGCCCCCGCTGCCACCGCCGATCGATCCTCCCTCCTGCTCGATACCGCCTCCCTTGCCGATGTTCTTGACGATGGCCTCAAATCCGTTCTTGCTGTCGGCGTGATACTTGACGATGCGCGTCGAACCATCGGGCTCGTCCAGAGTGTACTCTCCCTTGACGACATCTCCGTCCCGGACTTCCCACTGGCTCTTGTGGTCACCGGTGTGATAGTCCTTCACTCCATACTCGAACTTGTACTTCGGATAGGCGTAAAAGTCCTTGCCTTCGTATCCACCGATGCCTCCACCGATGCCTCCGCCGATTCCGCCCTCGAAGCCACCCTGCATTAAAGGAGCATTACTTGAGAGCCATCCAGGATTGCCGCACCCTGTCGCATATACCTGTTCTCCGCCG
>NW_026686317.1:0-1554 GCF_943735745.2 Anopheles bellator | reverse complement strand
CGGCGGAGAACAGGTATATGCGACAGGGTGCGGCAATCCTGGATGGCTCTCAAGTAATGCTCCTTTAATGCAGGGTGGCTTCGAGGGCGGAATCGGCGGAGGCATCGGTGGAGGCATCGGTGGATACGAAGGCAAGGACTTTTACGCCTATCCGAAGTACAAGTTCGAGTATGGAGTGAAGGACTATCACACCGGTGACCACAAGAGCCAGTGGGAAGTCCGGGACGGAGATGTCGTCAAGGGAGAGTACACTCTGGACGAGCCCGATGGTTCGACGCGCATCGTCAAGTATCACGCCGACAGCAAGAACGGATTTGAGGCCATCGTCAAGAACATCGGCAAGGGAGGCGGTATCGAGCAGGAGGGAGGATCGATCGGCGGTGGCAGCGGGGGCGGTCAGGGTGGATTCGGAGGTGGCTATGGACATGGTTATAGCTACAGCAAGCTGAAGAAGTTCAATTAGGCGCCACGCTGGTTCGCCGATTCCTATTAATAAAGCCATTGCATGAGTATTCAAAAATTGCTGCAGAAGGAAGTTCAAGGTTAGCAAGCGCTTGGCGGTTGGTGGTGCTAGTGTGCCGCGGCCACCACGCCAATTGAGCTACTCCCGGTATGTGTTTGTGGAGTTCGATCGAAGCGAACGCCGCAAGTTGCGTTGGACTGGATTCTTAACGCATGGTTGCGCCCTGAATTCGCATCGTGAGCGCCGCCGACCGCTGCCGCTGCTATTTATGCGAAAAGTTGTCCGCGTTTCGCACCGTCGATCGGCGCTTTGGGGAATTGTGGCGAACGTTAGCTTTGGGGTGTGTCAGGCTTGGGCGCTAATCGTTTGGAAGAAATTTGACTACAAGTTGAAGATGGAACGACAGGGAGAGAGAGGGAGAGAGCAGCGCGCGTGTTAACCACCCACGAGACCTGCACCACGGGTCTATGTTTACAAGGTGTTTATCGTTTCCGGTTCGTGGGTCACCATCAAACACATACCTGCCGGTTGACTTACCGACGGTGGGGAGTAAACGGGAGCCACAGATTATCCCGTTGTAACATTCTGACAGCATCTATCAACAGAATTACCCGGCCGATGTTACGCGCACCGGTTAAGGGTGAGGAGAACCGCTTGAGGCGCCCTCAATTACCTCGATTTAGCTCGCAGAAGCGCGGAATTGCCTCATCGTCGTCTCGTCCGGAGAGTCCAGAGAAGTGGAACCACTACGACAACAACGTTCACTCGGGTGGAACTCGTCGTCGTCGCTTTATTCTTTAACGCCTATCTTTTTGTCGGCTTAGAGAACACGGATGGCACATTTGTTTGTGTTCAATCCGGTAGTCAAGTCACTACGACGACGACGACACCTCGGTGGAAGTGTTTCCCTTCCCGGTGTACCCAACACCGAAGATAGTACCGAATTTGCATGTCCATACGAAGCGGGTATATTTGCGTTCCGTATGGTAAATTAATTAGAACTCTTTAAACCGACCGAGGGTGGACGGTGGGACGACGACTAAGCGCCCCACCAAAAAGAGCCGAACCCAACCACGATTTCGCAAGTCTAA
>NW_026686316.1:0-1555 GCF_943735745.2 Anopheles bellator | reverse complement strand
GCTGGCGGCAGATAATGTGGCGAAGCTTCTGGCGTATTATTCTATCGTTGGCCTTGCTGCGAATTAGCTCATCTAGATCGGCTAGCTGGATCAGCAGCAGATCGTACTGAACGCAGATGTTGACGATCAGCGAGCAGAAGATGTTTTGCGATGCAGCCAATCCGGGCGGAGTCCAAAGGATGCAGCTCACCTGGTAGAGAAAATTTATCTCGTACCCTGTATCAGTATTCGGATCGAAGTACGGCAAGTACACGCCGAACGGTAGCATTTTTTGGCCACTGTACATCAGCACAACCAGTGGAAAGATGATGGCGGCTAGACCACCGAACCAAAACATTAACGAATAGACTAGCACTACCTTTCGAAATACCTCCGTATACCAACTGAGGACACTGGTATCTCGTTGGCGTCCGCCGACTGAATAAGTGGCACGAGCCATTTGCAAAAGCTTCGGGATCTTATGCCGATTGGCAAGACCAACCAAAATGCGCATGCAGCCAATGAAAGCGAAACAGATGGTTGACA
Source organism: Anopheles bellator (assembly GCF_943735745.2). Taxonomy (NCBI): domain Eukaryota; kingdom Metazoa; phylum Arthropoda; class Insecta; order Diptera; family Culicidae; genus Anopheles; species Anopheles bellator. The sequence goes on along the minus strand of NW_026686316.1, from coordinate 1,030 downwards.
TGACGAAAACTTTACCGAAAAAATCGTTTTGGAATAGCACTAGCAAGTCGTAGAAGGACACGAACAGAAAGAAGAGCGACATCGAGATTATGGTCACTGTTAGCCCACTGACAGAGTGGTTGGGGCTGTACACATCCAGTCCCAGTAGACGCAAAACAAGATGTTGCCAGAAAAGGATGCGGTCGTAGGTCTTGACTGGATTTTTCGCCATTGTCCTTCTGAGCAATATGGAATTGTTCCAGGCTATAATGGTTTTATTGCGATGACACAAATATCACGTTTGCTCCGATGACACGTTACTAGGCGACTAACCTTGCGGAAGTTTGCTTGCAGTGTTTTACCCAAACATCAAACAGAACGGACCCTTTGATCGGTAATTAGTCGGTCATTATGGTAAAGGAAAGAATTACAAACCACTTACTAAAAGATGGACTTTAAATATTAAATGTGGAAGTATCGGCTGCCGGACACTCAAGGTTGTCGGAATGTCTGCATGGCCCAGGAGTACTTGATGAGAAGCCGTTTGCCAAAGCTCCCATTCTTTAGCTGTAAGTGATTTTATCTACGAATTTATTTTCGCAGAAAAATCCGAAATAGTCTAAATTACTCTAAAAAGCCGCGAACAGCAGAATCGTTCTCGGTGTTCTTGGAGAATCGAAGGCTAAGGTCAGGCAGAGCGCTTTAGCTCAACGGAAGTTAACGAATATCAAGTGGCTTAATGTATTTTTGGGCCTTATTTTTGGGCAAACTCATTCAACTCAATTTGTTCAACTAAAGCCAATTCAGAGGAATTTTTATTAAATCTTAAAAATAATGTTTTTACATAATTCATGTGGTGAATTTAACACTTTCACAATATTTCCATTACTTAAGAGCTACTACAAAAGACTATGAAATCCAATAGAGATGTGACTCAAAACAAGCAAACGTGTTTGATTGATTGAAATTGCGGTCTGAACCCTACTGGTGTCTACTGATATCTGAGCTGCCAAACGAGTGCGCTGTTGAAGGTCCCTGGCTGCTTTTACAT
>NW_026686315.1:0-1555 GCF_943735745.2 Anopheles bellator | reverse complement strand
CAACCAGCACTTCAAGCTCATCCGGATTGCTCCTGCAAAACCGAGAGTCATCAGTTTAGAAATTAGCAGACGTTTCTTTGGATCCACCTTCCGCTTACGATCACTTACCCCACAAGACAGTGAGCCGCCGTAAGGACCCAGCGATCACTCAACAGTGATCCTCCGCAGTTGTGACCCCAGAATGATTCTTGCAGCGAAACTTGGTAAGGCGCCGATCCTTCCGCAGCCTCCTCTCCTCCGACCACGCGATTCACGTAGTTATCGTCCAGCATGAGCCGCGGAACCTTGGAGGCACTGGCCACCAGGCAGATGGAAACTAGCAGAGTAAGTCCTGGCAGCATTTTAGGAGCTTGCAGTTTAGAAGATGTGTTACTGTTCGGAGAACTGAGGACTGATTGGTAACATTGTGGGGCTCCGAGTTTGTCTTATATACACGATTCGCCTGATAGGCACATCCTGGCGGTTTATGGCATGGCTCTAGCATAGGCTTTCTTTTCATTTCTATCTTCCCGGAGGCTTACACTCGCAATTGCTATCGATAGAGATACAATATTGAGAACACTTCACGGCGAAAGCATCATGGGATCAGCGCACGTCAATTCCAGACAATGCTTCCGGAGCACTGGGGCAAATTGATAACGTTCGAGGGTTAGTAAATTTTACAAGTGGCTTTTTAATGGCATGCTCCCGACCAGACACACTTTCTGCAAAGTCAATGACAAACCGTTTTAAACTGAACTAGCGTCACAAACACGGTACTTCAAACCAAATGTTGCTGGCCAGTTCCGTGTAATGTGCCTGACCTGAGCCAAACAGAAGCACTTTGGTAAACGTTGATGTTTAATTTAGACAAATGAAAATAGTAATAGCATCCGATTGAGCATGCAATACGTGGCATAGCGCTGCACGTTGTCGGAAATGCGGGGATGAAGATTTGTAAATGCTTTGAATTTAATGCCACGTAATATAAAATGAAATTCCTGCTTTGTCTAACCGGCTAATCCGGAGGCTTTTACCTAAGACGGGCGACAAGTACTTCAGCATAGATCATAAAATAGAATCCGGAAGATAATCGGCGCAAACACGATCGAGTACATGCCTCAGCCTTATTTATGTGATCACACTTGAGCAAAAGTTCGAACGAGGGCAGTTTTTATTGTGATGCACCGAAATCGAAGGTCTGATTCGTATCTTTATTTTTCAATGTTGATTTGCTTGAAGGGACAATGCGTTTATCTTATAATCACGATTTTAAGAATAATAATTATTCTTTTCTGCACCAAGAGAAAATTTACAGGAGGTTCAGTTTCAGATAAAAGAACTGCGGTTTGCTGTGGCTTCAACGTTCAGTTTGATGCAAATTGTATCAAAATTACTAAACACGTGCTTAGCGCTCCAACAATCTGAAATGGAAACAAAAAAGGGCACCGGTGAATGCTGTGAAGGAATGACCATTCAAGGAAAACCTAACCGTGCTGATGATTGATAGGTTCAAGGAAATAATTCCGCAAGCCTTATACGGTTGCCGTTGGTGTAGGATTTGCTGGGAAAAGTG
>NW_026686314.1:0-1555 GCF_943735745.2 Anopheles bellator | reverse complement strand
ATGTAAAAGCAGCCAGGGACCTTCAACAGCGCACTCGTTTGGCAGCTCAGATATCAGTAGACACCAGTAGGGTTCAGACCGCAATTTCAATCAATCAAACACGTTTGCTTGTTTTGAGTCACATCTCTATTGGATTTCATAGTCTTTTGTAGTAGCTCTTAAGTAATGGAAATATTGTGAAAGTGTTAAATTCACCACATGAATTATGTAAAAACATTATTTTTAAGATTTACTAAAAATTCCTCTGAATTGGCTTTAGTTGAACAAATTGAGTTGAATGAGTTTGCCCAAAAATAAGGCCCAAAAATACATTAAGCCACTTGATATTCGTTAACTTCCGTTGAGCTAAAGCGCTCTGCCTGACCTTAGCCTTCGATTCTCCAAGAACACCGAGAACGATTCTGCTGTTCGCGGCTTTTTAGAGTAATTTAGACTATTTCGGATTTTTCTGCGAAAATAAATTCGTAGATAAAATCACTTACAGCTAAAGAATGGGAGCTTTGGCAAACGGCTTCTCATCAAGTACTCCTGGGCCATGCAGACATTCCGACAACCTTGAGTGTCCGGCAGCCGATACTTCCACATTTAATATTTAAAGTCCATCTTTTAGTAAGTGGTTTGTAATTCTTTCCTTTACCATAATGACCGACTAATTACCGATCAAAGGGTCCGTTCTGTTTGATGTTTGGGTAAAACACTGCAAGCAAACTTCCGCAAGGTTAGTCGCCTAGTAACGTGTCATCGGAGCAAACGTGATATTTGTGTCATCGCAATAAAACCATTATAGCCTGGAACAATTCCATATTGCTCAGAAGGACAATGGCGAAAAATCCAGTCAAGACCTACGACCGCATCCTTTTCTGGCAGCATCTTGTTTTGCGTCTACTGGGACTGGATGTGTACAGCCCCAACCACTCTGTCAGTGGGCTAACAGTGACCATAATCTCGATGTCGCTCTTCTTTCTGTTCGTGTCCTTCTACGACTTGCTAGTGCTATTCCAAAACGATTTTTTCGGTAAAGTTTTCGTCATGTCAACCATCTGTTTCGCTTTCATTGGCTGCATGCGCATTTTGGTTGGTCTTGCCAATCGGCATAAGATCCCGAAGCTTTTGCAAATGGCTCGTGCCACTTATTCAGTCGGCGGACGCCAACGAGATACCAGTGTCCTCAGTTGGTATACGGAGGTATTTCGAAAGGTAGTGCTAGTCTATTCGTTAATGTTTTGGTTCGGTGGTCTAGCCGCCATCATCTTTCCACTGGTTGTGCTGATGTACAGTGGCCAAAAAATGCTACCGTTCGGCGTGTACCTGCCGTACTTCGATCCGAATACTGATACAGGGTACGAGATAAATTTTCTCTACCAGGTGAGCTGCATCCTTTGGACTCCGCCCGGATTGGCTGCATCGCAAAACATCTTCTGCTCGCTGATCGTCAACATCTGCGTTCAGTACGATCTGCTGCTGATCCAGCTAGCCGATCTAGATGAGCTAATTCGCAGCAAGGCCAACGATAGAATAATACGCCAGAAGCTTCGCCACATTATCTGCCGCCAGC
>NW_026686313.1:0-1555 GCF_943735745.2 Anopheles bellator | reverse complement strand
CAACCAGCACTTCAAGCTCATCCGGATTGCTCCTGCAAAACCGAGAGTCATCAGTTTAGAAATTAGCAGACGTTTCTTTGGATCCACCTTCCGCTTACGATCACTTACCCCACAAGACAGTGAGCCGCCGTAAGGACCCAGCGATCACTCAACAGTGATCCTCCGCAGTTGTGACCCCAGAATGATTCTTGCAGCGAAACTTGGTAAGGCGCCGATCCTTCCGCAGCCTCCTCTCCTCCGACCACGCGATTCACGTAGTTATCGTCCAGCATGAGCCGCGGAACCTTGGAGGCACTGGCCACCAGGCAGATGGAAACTAGCAGAGTAAGTCCTGGCAGCATTTTAGGAGCTTGCAGTTTAGAAGATGTGTTACTGTTCGGAGAACTGAGGACTGATTGGTAACATTGTGGGGCTCCGAGTTTGTCTTATATACACGATTCGCCTGATAGGCACATCCTGGCGGTTTATGGCATGGCTCTAGCATAGGCTTTCTTTTCATTTCTATCTTCCCGGAGGCTTACACTCGCAATTGCTATCGATAGAGATACAATATTGAGAACACTTCACGGCGAAAGCATCATGGGATCAGCGCACGTCAATTCCAGACAATGCTTCCGGAGCACTGGGGCAAATTGATAACGTTCGAGGGTTAGTAAATTTTACAAGTGGCTTTTTAATGGCATGCTCCCGACCAGACACACTTTCTGCAAAGTCAATGACAAACCGTTTTAAACTGAACTAGCGTCACAAACACGGTACTTCAAACCAAATGTTGCTGGCCAGTTCCGTGTAATGTGCCTGACCTGAGCCAAACAGAAGCACTTTGGTAAACGTTGATGTTTAATTTAGACAAATGAAAATAGTAATAGCATCCGATTGAGCATGCAATACGTGGCATAGCGCTGCACGTTGTCGGAAATGCGGGGATGAAGATTTGTAAATGCTTTGAATTTAATGCCACGTAATATAAAATGAAATTCCTGCTTTGTCTAACCGGCTAATCCGGAGGCTTTTACCTAAGACGGGCGACAAGTACTTCAGCATAGATCATAAAATAGAATCCGGAAGATAATCGGCGCAAACACGATCGAGTACATGCCTCAGCCTTATTTATGTGATCACACTTGAGCAAAAGTTCGAACGAGGGCAGTTTTTATTGTGATGCACCGAAATCGAAGGTCTGATTCGTATCTTTATTTTTCAATGTTGATTTGCTTGAAGGGACAATGCGTTTATCTTATAATCACGATTTTAAGAATAATAATTATTCTTTTCTGCACCAAGAGAAAATTTACAGGAGGTTCAGTTTCAGATAAAAGAACTGCGGTTTGCTGTGGCTTCAACGTTCAGTTTGATGCAAATTGTATCAAAATTACTAAACACGTGCTTAGCGCTCCAACAATCTGAAATGGAAACAAAAAAGGGCACCGGTGAATGCTGTGAAGGAATGACCATTCAAGGAAAACCTAACCGTGCTGATGATTGATAGGTTCAAGGAAATAATTCCGCAAGCCTTATACGGTTGCCGTTGGTGTAGGATTTGCTGGGAAAAGTG
>NW_026686312.1:0-1556 GCF_943735745.2 Anopheles bellator | reverse complement strand
TAATTAAATGTTGGATTGGATCGTCAGAAAAAGCGGTCGAAGAACATAGGCCCCGATGGAAGCACATTTAAGTCTTGCATTAGACATTCACAGGACACAGTTCGCCACTAGGACCTTACTCACTCTAAAGGAACGGAAGCAAATTCCTTCAGAGCTCTTGATGAATTTTTCAATACCTTGTCAAACGGGCGATTTTGCCCTATTCGAAAGCAAAATGTTGATGCGTAGAAGTGAAAAAAACATCTGCCGTAAACTTAATAAAAGCCGCGCTACTCGGAATGGTACAGTGATAGTCGTCAGCTTGCAATGGAGTGGATCAAACAAAAGCGTGATGAAGTTTTGAATCTGCGCCATGACAGTGATTACTTACATTTTCTTCGCCATGCACTGAAACTGCTTGGATTTCCTGCGCCGTTCCGTACCCTATCGGACAAGTGCCGTATTGTAGTGCACCTTTTTTTCTACATACTGTGCTTGGGGAGTTGGATTCATAAGTTGTACTACACAAAGTACAAGCCACAGGACGTGCAATTCTCTGCCATCTCGTCGGCGTATATCACGATACAGATCAGCACTTTGGTACTGATGTGTATCTATATTGGACATTTTGACGAGTTCCAACAAGTGGTGGATTTTCTCAATAACAGAACCTTTGCCAGTGAGCTCCCCGTGGCCGAAGTAATCAGGAATCGCTGGTACCGCGTTAGCAATCTGTTCATTTTGGCACCTCAAATCTTCTTAGGTTTCATATATATTCAGTTTTGGACCACCGGACTGTCTTCAAACAGTCATAGCCAATTTTTGTTTCGTGGCGAACCCTTTGGCGGCCAGTTGGTGCAATCGCTATGCCAGCATTATCTTTTCATACCCTTAATGGGTTTTTTTGTGGGTTGTATGATTGCATATTCGATTATTGTTGGCTTTCTGGGTGAGATGGAGCTTCTGGCCACTTGCTTGGGAGAGTTGGACGCGACGGTGGAGCTACGTATGTCTGCTCTACCTCAAACATCTCACCAGGACTGCTCCGACGCTAAGTTCTGGGACATTTACAACGGGGAGCTTCGACGCTGCGCTAAGCGACATTGTGAAATATTTGAGTAAGTTGGAAATCAAATTGAAATTATAACTACATTTGGTTGTTTCTCTAAACTTAAAGATTAATATCGGTGCTGGAACGAGTGCTCCGATTCGTGTTTATGCAGTATCATCTGGCATCGATAACCGTCGTGGTGAACTATTTGTTCATGTGGAAACTTTCAAATTCCTTCGAGCAAGTGCATGTCTATTGCCAACATCTAGTATCCATTGTTCTGTGTTACTTCATCTTTTGCTACCTTATTGAGAAGGTTGAAGTTATGGTAGATATAGCTCAGATCTACTCGACAGTAGCTAATCTGTTGATTATTTTTCCTATATTAAAAAAACCTTCCGCTTCAGAATAGAGTTATCGGTGAAAAGCTGTACACCTTAAAATGGATGATGCAAATGCGCTATTCCCGGAAGTACCATCGTGAGTACCGCTCAGCGATGCTTACATTCCTGCTGCTCCTCGGACG
>NW_026686311.1:0-1556 GCF_943735745.2 Anopheles bellator | reverse complement strand
TAATTAAATGTTGGATTGGATCGTCAGAAAAAGCGGTCGAAGAACATAGGCCCCGATGGAAGCACATTTAAGTCTTGCATTAGACATTCACAGGACACAGTTCGCCACTAGGACCTTACTCACTCTAAAGGAACGGAAGCAAATTCCTTCAGAGCTCTTGATGAATTTTTCAATACCTTGTCAAACGGGCGATTTTGCCCTATTCGAAAGCAAAATGTTGATGCGTAGAAGTGAAAAAAACATCTGCCGTAAACTTAATAAAAGCCGCGCTACTCGGAATGGTACAGTGATAGTCGTCAGCTTGCAATGGAGTGGATCAAACAAAAGCGTGATGAAGTTTTGAATCTGCGCCATGACAGTGATTACTTACATTTTCTTCGCCATGCACTGAAACTGCTTGGATTTCCTGCGCCGTTCCGTACCCTATCGGACAAGTGCCGTATTGTAGTGCACCTTTTTTTCTACATACTGTGCTTGGGGAGTTGGATTCATAAGTTGTACTACACAAAGTACAAGCCACAGGACGTGCAATTCTCTGCCATCTCGTCGGCGTATATCACGATACAGATCAGCACTTTGGTACTGATGTGTATCTATATTGGACATTTTGACGAGTTCCAACAAGTGGTGGATTTTCTCAATAACAGAACCTTTGCCAGTGAGCTCCCCGTGGCCGAAGTAATCAGGAATCGCTGGTACCGCGTTAGCAATCTGTTCATTTTGGCACCTCAAATCTTCTTAGGTTTCATATATATTCAGTTTTGGACCACCGGACTGTCTTCAAACAGTCATAGCCAATTTTTGTTTCGTGGCGAACCCTTTGGCGGCCAGTTGGTGCAATCGCTATGCCAGCATTATCTTTTCATACCCTTAATGGGTTTTTTTGTGGGTTGTATGATTGCATATTCGATTATTGTTGGCTTTCTGGGTGAGATGGAGCTTCTGGCCACTTGCTTGGGAGAGTTGGACGCGACGGTGGAGCTACGTATGTCTGCTCTACCTCAAACATCTCACCAGGACTGCTCCGACGCTAAGTTCTGGGACATTTACAACGGGGAGCTTCGACGCTGCGCTAAGCGACATTGTGAAATATTTGAGTAAGTTGGAAATCAAATTGAAATTATAACTACATTTGGTTGTTTCTCTAAACTTAAAGATTAATATCGGTGCTGGAACGAGTGCTCCGATTCGTGTTTATGCAGTATCATCTGGCATCGATAACCGTCGTGGTGAACTATTTGTTCATGTGGAAACTTTCAAATTCCTTCGAGCAAGTGCATGTCTATTGCCAACATCTAGTATCCATTGTTCTGTGTTACTTCATCTTTTGCTACCTTATTGAGAAGGTTGAAGTTATGGTAGATATAGCTCAGATCTACTCGACAGTAGCTAATCTGTTGATTATTTTTCCTATATTAAAAAAACCTTCCGCTTCAGAATAGAGTTATCGGTGAAAAGCTGTACACCTTAAAATGGATGATGCAAATGCGCTATTCCCGGAAGTACCATCGTGAGTACCGCTCAGCGATGCTTACATTCCTGCTGCTCCTCGGACG
>NW_026686310.1:0-1556 GCF_943735745.2 Anopheles bellator | reverse complement strand
GAAGTAAAGTGTAGCAAACAAAGGTTTAAGTGGACTATAGAGTATAAAGTTCCACATTTTACAATAATTCTGGCAAAAGTTCCAAACCCAATACCAAATCATTCAACATTGGATTCTGTGGAGCATCCGTTCTCTTCCGTTCTTCGAATGGGAAAGCAACTGAAACCATTCTACCAGAACTGGTTCAAGCCAAGAGAGCCTCTGCCAGTTGATGGCCTACGAACCCGGTGGAAGTTAGTTCCTTTTGTGGTTTGCGGTTTATCCTCCGATCAATCGTTTCATCACTCGACGGGACTTGATTTTTTTTCTCGGCCACCATCGTTAACACCCAACGTCCACAACGTTGGTATGGAATAAATCGATTCGATTGGGTTTGCGTTAACCCGACCGAGACGATGCGATGTTCCGTCAGACTGTCTGAGGGTGCCGAATAAAATTCGTCCCGTAATTTTGTGGATCATGTTCCGTGTGGAGATCCGAATAAACAACCGCGTTACATATTTATCTTAGACGCGCCACTTCAGTGTGGGATTTTCTTTAAAATTCCCAATTCATCCCAAAATAGCCCGCAGTGTGGGCTTCATCCGTGCAGTTCACACATCTTCGCCCCGAGGCCCAGTTTGGTTTGAAATTCAAGTCCGTGAAATGAAATTAAAAAACGAACCGATTCGCTCGATTGAAGTAAATCAGCTGTGGGCGTAAAACTCGACAACTTGAAAGGATTGTGGTTTTCAGCCCTGCCCGAATGGGATCGACAGAGAACTCTAAATCTACTGTAGAGGGTACGGAAATGCCAGAATTCTCCGTAAAAAGATCACACAACATGCGAATATGCATCAAAACAGCATCCCAACGCGTTTGGTTAACTTCCAAGGAACCTGTAATAGGAGAAACACTCTTCTAAATATGTTGAACTGGCCTCTCCTGACCTGTCCAGGAACTGAGGCTGAACTGTGCCGAACAACAATCCACTCTTGCGATCAATATTGCTCTTCGCCATCGTGTCCACTTCACAGTGATTAATCAGGGCGGCTCCGTCTGTGTCTGTATGGCCAACAAGCAACAAAACTGGACTCATTCAATCTCTTTCTTGTTCGATCAGCTTAAAAGGGAGAGCAAAAGAAGGCCCATTAACGTGCGATTCAAAGGGAAAAGTTTCGCAGACCAGCGCCCACAGTATTGCGATCATCATCATCAGCATCATCATCATCGAGAATGGTGTCGATTGCACGGCACGCCGCTTCAGGTGATGTTCACCCGTTGTCCTGTAATACATGGCGCTCCGGTTCGCGGCGGCGTGGCGTGGAATATTAATTCTCGTTTCGAGAGCGCTCAACACACAGCTCCTTCGCCACTCTTCCAAGCAACTGGTGGTGGATCTCTCTCACCGGATCGGCTCGATAATGGAATGGATGTTGCCCTTTTTCTTCGCCTGCTTCAAGAGTAACCGAGCTTTCCCAAGAGACGAACTTTTCCCATAATCAACGATGAAATCCCTGGAGCGCGCGCTGAAGTTCATGAGCTTGTAATGGGTGAACTCAAATTGATGTACACTC
>NW_026686309.1:0-848 GCF_943735745.2 Anopheles bellator | reverse complement strand
ACTGCTTGGTTGAACGAGAGAAACCTTCCTTAGAAGCTAGTATGGTGACCCAAAGGTTGAACAAAAGTGGTAAAAATGTTCCTTAGGTACGGCCTAAGGACGGCCAAACAGCAGACCAGGCCTTGCATGTTGGCTGACAGACACCCAAATACCAACGCCATGCGTCGAAGGTAAGCTTTTGGCAGAGTCAGAAAACAATATGCATCCCGACCATGTTGTGTATGGAATTGTTGGACGGGTGTATTTTCCTATATATAGAGAGTGGTTGACTCGAAACCGAAAGTTGCAAAATTGTTCGGTAATGTGGTCAGGGTGTTCCGTGGTGGTCATACGAGTACCGATAGATGGCCGGCGTGCCATGGTGCTGTGTGTGCTTTGCCTCTAGTAGGTGGTAAAGCTGGAGTGATGCGAGACTCGGTCGGGGCGGCCGATGGTCCTTCATCCGCTGTGGTGAGGGTACCGTTTGAGAGTACAAGGAAGCAAATGCGAGTAATGCGAGTAGAGTACCAGGTCGGCGTGCCGTGGTACCTCAGGGAAGCGATAGCTAGAGTTGATGTGGGAGAGAGAGCATAGAGCGTCGAGTACGCTTCGAGAGGGTCACATGCAGTACATTACGATTCGGGTCGCGACTGACGGTGTTTGGTCGGGCCTCACGGTTGCGTAGCCTAGAGCGCGGGGCTCAGGAATAGGTTTGCAACTGGGATTGTGTGCACGAATGTGAAACGTGCCGAGAGAGGTATATACTATCTGGTGGACGATGGCATACGGTGAGCTGTGCCCGTCTGCAGTGACATACCTCCGTCGGTCATGTGAGAGAATTCTGGTTGATCCTACCAGTAATATACGCT
>NW_026686308.1:872-1647 GCF_943735745.2 Anopheles bellator | reverse complement strand
GCGGTGAGTATGTGTTGGTGTGAAAGAGAGTTGTTCAGGCAGCATATGCGACGGGCATCAAGCAAGCGAAGCAAGAACACGGGATGGCCGCCATCGACAAAAGCTGAGGGGAGAAGAGAGCGAGAGAGAGAGAGAGAGACAGGGATAGAGTGGGAAGCTGATGCTTAACTATTGAATCTTTTATTCGCAGCGCACATTCGGTGAAGCTTTTAGTGAACATTGGCTCACCCATACTTCTTATGGGGCTGCCAACCACCCACCCACCCTCTCCCCTATCCACACTAATCTTCGGCAAACTAGACGTAAGGACCCACACGCACACACACATGCGCCACGTGTGACGCCCCACGAGTGGTTCGCCGTCGTCGTTAGTTATTGGACCAAAATGGACAGACGCGCCAAGATGTGGCTCCGAAAGGGGGGGGCATAAGAAAAAAAAGAAGGAGCACATCCCTAGCGCGACACACATGCTCCCCGCTATCCCCCACCCCCACATCCCCCACCGGTACAGCCGAGTCAGCGAAGGTCGCTCCCTCTCCCCGCGTCATTCGGAAAAGTAATTCAACGTTCGGTGAATCGCGGCTCAATGGAGCATGGAGGTGTGGCGGGGGCTCGTTCCCCCTCTCCCCCCTTCCACATATACAGTTAAATGCGCCGTTTTTTTTTGTTACGCCGCCTACCGGGCTGGGCTGGGTATGCACGATTTAGTTTCACTTTCACACTTTTGCATCGCCAGCGGACTTCGACGTGAAGTGCCCTTCAACCCTGCCGGCCC
>NW_026686308.1:0-772 GCF_943735745.2 Anopheles bellator | reverse complement strand
TAATTCAAATTTGCCCTATACGCAGATTTACCAATTTTATTGGCCAGGTACTTTTAAGCGTTTTCTATTGTAATAAGCGAATTCCTAGAATTTTTCACTTCTTTTAGACTATCTTTATCCTTTTCTTTATTACAACTCTCTTGTGCTATCGTTGTAATATCTGTGATGGAATTGGTTTTAAAAAATTATCAAATAACGCAGCGTAAATAATTTTACCTATTTTATTGACCAGCAGTGTACTTTCTCCATTCGTTCATATAGTTCCGTTGCTTTTAAACGTTCGAAAAATAAAAATTCAATCACTGCACGATACTTGTTTTTTTAATGTAAAAATTAATCCCGTGACACGCCGATACTAACGCCGATACTAACGCCGATAGGTTTCTATTGGGTCAGTTCTATTGGAATCTGACTTGTTTAGGGCGAACCTCGGAGGGCGAGCAGCCCTCCAGGCGTCTCCAGGCGTCGGGCAAGAGTGTTTTATTATGGAGCGCGTTGCCAACTCTCTTCACCGTCGGCGTAGCACCCGTAGCTTGATTTTGGGTGAAAGTAGTTAATTTTTACACCGCAAGACCGCGACGACGAGACCCGCGGAGAATGGGAAACCCGATAATTAGTTTGCGGAGGCAAGTGGTCGGAAAATGGTCGTTTCGCCGTCTCCGCCACAGCATAACGGGCAACATATGCCTACCGCCGTCTTCCTGCCCGACACCTACGGCGGAAAGGTCTGTGTGTGCCTCGTAACCCCTAATTTAATTTCTTCAACCAAACC
>NW_026686307.1:0-1559 GCF_943735745.2 Anopheles bellator | reverse complement strand
GCTGTATTCCTTCCTATCCGCATAAATTTGTCTAACCAATATTCCCCCGATATTTTCAACTGGATTTAGATCCGGACTTCGCGCTGGCCACCCAAGCAAATCGATTTTATGGGTAGCAAACCATGTTCTAGTTGTCGAACTGGTGTGAATGCTAGCATTATCTTGCTGAAAACCCAATTTTTTTCGGCGGTGGGCAGCTTTAAACGGGATCAGACAGTCTTCTAGAAGCTGGATGTTGGAATCGTTGGAGTTCATTTTACAAGATTTGATTTTTGGATAGCGATATTGTCGAATTTGACGCCAATTTAACAATGTTCCGCTTGGTTCTCATCGACATCTTGGATTTTCTCGGAGTACGCTTCGCAGTTCCATACCGTTTAGGATCCTTTAAGTAATTAGGGATCACATTATCGGATCTCTCCATTCTTCGAGCCATTTCTCGAATAGCTACACCCTCCTGCTTATATGCCTCTATCAATCCCTTTTCTGTTTCACTTCCTTTCACTTCCAAAACACTTCCTTTTGGCATATTTAAGAATTTGTCTCTTGAAAAACTCGTCACGAACACTACTCTCGGAAGCAAAATTCAAAGTGCGGCTATAGAAAATTGACAGCCACGAAATTGACATATACTAATTTCGACGAACAAAGCAAAATCATCACGGGGGTTCATTTCAATGTCCGAAACTTTTCGTCCTACCAACGCACACCCTTCCTTAGTGAATTATTTTTTTTTTGCGAATCGAAACTATATAAATATATTTGACTGTTACTTATCACTTTTCCTTTTGAAAACTTTTACAACTTACAGCACACTGAAACAGTTGGCAACCAATTATAGGAATTCGACCCTACCTAGGACGAAAATCGGCAGCGAAACCAAAAATGGATCGCGACCTAATACTTTCGGTCACTGGTGTAGGTACGTGTGGGAAGACTGTGGGCAGGAAAAAATGTGTCGTTGAGATGCATAAAATGAGGCTACGCTTTAATAGACACTTGCAGCTCCTCGCAGAGGAGGCGTAGAGGGTAGACGATTATTTTGTGTCATTTTTATTAATATTTGTTCACCCTCGGCTCGGCACTGTCTCGGGTGAAATTGGCGAAGGATGTAAAATTATGTAAACCGTTGTGCCGGTCGGTTGTAAACCACGGAACCGCGTTACGCAAATCCTGGTACGCCCGGGACCCGGGTAAAGGAGCGGAAAGAAACGGCATATAAAGTCCGGAATCACCCGATCCGTCGAAAAAAAAAAGGAGGGCGCCCAGGCCATACGACGTACGTGCAGTTTGCAGTCCATCATCGCACTAATATCAACAGCGAGTGCTACTTTCCATCATGGGGGCGTGTGGGGAGGGGGAGAGGGCTGCATATAAGATCCGCGGCCGGCCGGCCTGGAAGGAGATAAAATTTTCGATTATACCAAGCTTAGCAATGAATCTTCCGGCATCAAATAGTCCATAAAACGCGCCCGTGAACCGCGTGCGCGTGGCAAGCGGGAGAAGAAGATAAAACAACGCCACCGCCCCCGCTTACGCTAACTGTCCCTGCCCCCCCC
>NW_026686306.1:0-1560 GCF_943735745.2 Anopheles bellator | reverse complement strand
GAGGCCATAAAACGAGAAATAGAGTGGCACTTCAACCCCCCAAGCGCTCCGCACTTCGGTGGCGCATGGGAAAGACTAATCCGTGACTGAAGACTAATCCGTGACGCATGGGAAAGACTAATCCGTGACGAATGAGTGACTAGAAGTGAAAACAAGCACACGTCTTTGCCACAGGCTCCGGCAAAAAACCACTATTCGTTATGCTTACGGGAAGTGAACGGTGACGGCGCCTTCCACAAGGAAGCCGTAGTGTGAAAGCAGTCGGCTAATAGCGGAGTGAGCCGTCGGGTTCAGTGGCCGAGCAGAAAAACAGCGTTTTTTGTTATTTTGCCAAAGTGACGCTGCCAATCAGTTGGCTCCGCTTGATCAGCCGTCTGCGAGCTGGTGTGCGTGAGGTAGGAGTGGACGACATAGTGCTGATAAGCTCTACGTGTGTGCGTGTGCTTGAACTGCGAGAGTGACTCAACGAGGTGTACTTAGCCAGGACACAATCCGGCTTCGTCAGGATGAGCTCACCGAAGCAGGACAGTGCCGCGGCATTCGGGCGCAGCACCATGATACAGCGGTCTCCGCCAGCGAAGGATGCGAATAGCGCGATGCCGCCGGTTAAGGCGTCCACGGCCAAACCAGCGGCGCCATTCGTGCGCTGCCAAGTGGCCAAATCGTCGAAGAGCGATGGCCTCCTTAAGGCACTGTTCGAGTCAACGGACCGCATCATTGCGGTTGCTAAGACCCGCCAGTTGGGGCCGCTGCTGGAGATATACCAGCTAGCGATTCAGCAGCTGGAGGACCTCAGAATCGTCCAGGCTGCCATACGAAAGGTAGGGGTCCATGGAGATGTGGAGCGGGCGGCAGGTCCGGCAGGTGCGGCAACGGCGCTACAGGATGGGTGGCGAGCCGCTGCAACCCACACCGTACAACAGCGGAGTGACGTCGGGGTCCAGACGGCGTCCCCGGCCCAGGCGGAATTAGCAGTCGCTGCTACGCCGCTCTCGGGATTGGGCACCCCCAGCGGGAAGCGACAGAGGAGCTCTCCGGGAGATGCCAGCACCTCCACGAAGAGAAATTGCAAGGAGTCGGCTGCGGCAAAGAGGCTCGTGAAGCCAACAACAGCGATGGCGACAGCAGTCACGCCCGCCTGTAGACAACCGGGGGTCACGACCACGAAGCCAGCGGCGGCGGTGCCAGCGGCTTTAGTGGCGGTTCCAGCTGCAGATCCAGTGACGACGGAGCCAGTAGTTGCAAAACCGGTGACGCAGGCAGCGAAGACAAGCGAAGCTGGAGAGCAGGACAGCTTCACCGTGGTGAAGTCCAGGCGGAGGGAGAAGAAGAAGGTGTCTGCGAGCACCAGGCAAGCGGTCCGAGGAGGGAAGGTAGGGAATCCAGCCCGTCAGCCGATCAGAGGGGACGCTCTGCTGATCAAAGCGGAGAAGGACGATCTGTATGCGGGGATCTACGAGGCACTTATAGCCTCTGAAAGCACAAAGGAGCTCGGCGAGCATGTCCGCGAGGTAGGACGGTGCAGCAATGGCGGTATGCTGCTACAACTCCGCGAAGGAG
>NW_026686305.1:0-1561 GCF_943735745.2 Anopheles bellator | reverse complement strand
GCCATAACGAGAGGACATAAAATATTATAAGTAATAAACTATTACAGCGGACTTCCGAGGAGTACAAGGGGTGCGTTTTTAAGATCAATCGGTGTGACTACCGCGAACTGATCAGCATGGTGGCCGACGAGCTGGAGCAAGCGAATGAATCAATTTGTGAACAAATTTCAAACAATTGCCAGTTTGTCGGTTGGGCATGTTGGAATCAGCCATGGAAGCAACACTGTGTTGGTTTGCCTTAGCATGGTGCTTTTCGGTTAAAAAGCGAAAAAAGAACGTGCGAAGAGGTTACAGTGTCGAGGAAATGGCTTTTAAATGGCATCGTATGCCTCCGCCTTTTTATTGTGATCACTATATTTTTTATCTTTTAGTTGCCAAAGACATGGCAGACTTTCGTAAATATTTATAAATTCAATTAAACACTTTCGCGAACGTTGACGAAGCGTCCAAAATATAGATAAGAGGTTAAAACAAAACATCAACAAGTCAACCGACAAACTGGCACTTGTTTGAAATTTGTTCACAAATTGATGTTCGTTTGTTCAGATTTGTAGATCTGCGTCAGTGACATTAATGACGTCTCCAGAGACGTCAGTTACGCAGACATCGCTATCGAATCATAGCGTCTGGACCGCCCATAAGATGTATCCCCACATTGAAGAGGTCCAGAGTCCAATGTTCCTGTCGAACCGTCCGCATTTCCGTTCATGCGGAAAGCGGACCTCACACATTACGTTCTGCAGCTTATCAAAATTATCGTTGCTCATTCGACTTTTTGCTGTAGATGTTTCCCAAAAAATTTTAACAACACCTAAGTGAAGCAAATAGCGGTCGCCCCCCACAATGACATCCACAATGTGTCGTCGTACCGATGAGCCACGAATTCAGCGTACGTTCGTGCGGGGAAGGCTGTGTCGCTGTGGAAGCTTACTTTCTCGTTGACTGTATCGCCCCGAATGATGCACTTGCGGAACCCAAAAAATCCTAGTTGCTGGACCGTCTCTGCAATTATTATGAAAACAAGAAATTAATTTAAATTTAAATAAGTTTACGCCGCTAAAAAACCTACCTTTCGCTCGCGAGTGTGCCTTAGCGTCTCCAAGCACCGCTCTGACTGTGACATTCGGCAATTCCTGCAACTGTTGGCAGAGCGGGCCGAGTAGCACCCGCGCGCTTGGTGCTTCGCTGCCACAAAACACACTTAGGACGAAAGGTTCGACCGGTGGTTTCGTGCCTTCGCGCACCAGTCCTAGCACAACCCATGATATGAATTTGGGATTGAAAAGTAGCTTGAACGAATCCCCATCGACGTAGATATCTAACTGTATGGGATCTGTCGATGGGGTTTGTACACGAATTGCGTCTTCTGTAATGTTCTGTGTTGCGTTATAATATAGTTATATGAGAAAACCATTTTAGAGGCGTACTTACTTGTATGTACTTGCCAGGGACATCTTGTATGGGCGTGATGTCCCACGTTCGAGGGTCCTTCGGCAAGCCCGGAATATGTGGGCCCAACACGCACAGCAGTTGGTCGATGGAATGGCTCAAGTCTCTGGTG
>NW_026686304.1:0-1563 GCF_943735745.2 Anopheles bellator | reverse complement strand
TCAGCCTGGAACGCAAAGGTCTCGGTTTCTGGTGCTTCCGGCATCTGTAATAAAGGGACAATAAATCAATCACATGTAAAATTAAACATTCACAACATTTTTAGTTTAAGCATATGTGCAACAAACTCTCCCAAAGCAAGCAGGTAACAGGCCAAAACTCATTTAAAGAATCTTCTTCATTTAATACAAATGTGCAGATGGGTATTATCATGACTGTACCGGAAAAATCAAATTGTTCATCATCTATCTTTTGTTCATTGCTCTAATCAGACTTTTAAGAGCCAAAGAGACAAAACACGTTTGAGGCATAAAGTAAATTGTTTTCCGCCGATGCATCATTTGTACGATGCTTTCTCATTAAATTTTCTTTACATTATTAAGAACCAGTGCCAATTAAAGATAGGAATTCAAAGACCACGTTTTACGAGCAAGAAAACAATCATTGCACTTTTACTGGATCAACCTAATTCATTTACACTACACATTCTGTCACAGAAACATACCTTGAAGATTTTCTGTTAGATTTTTCCGCTAAGAATAAGTTCTTCAATTAAGCAAAATGAGAACCGATTTCTCGACGCTTTTAGCACTGAATTATTGTTCACAAGCTTCACACGCTGAATGCAACTTGACGAGCTCCGCAGTTGAAAATCGAGTGACGCTTCGCGCAGCCGGGCCGGCCCTATAACCTGCAACCGGCGAACGCTAGAAGTTTCTAGCAACGGAACAGCATGCTCTAGTTGGCGTTTGCGAAATCGTTTCGTTTCGGTCGCACTTTGCCGCGCACGGCATGTGCGAGTGAAAACAGAGACGGAAGCACGGCCGCCGATGTTTCGCGAATGTTCTAGAACGTTCCAGACGTTTCTAGAAACTTCAGTGGGTAAAAGCCGTGCTGAGCGCCGAACTAACCGGAACTAGCCGAACGAACACAATTTCCCCTCCAATTGAGGCACTCATTCAGGCAGGTGTTCGGTTTCGCCGGCCTTCTGTCAGTTTGAATGAGTTTTGCGTTTGCATGAATAATCACAAACGTTAATAGAAATATCAGGGAGGGAAAATATGATTCAACCATTCTAAGGAACAATATCAAACAACAAAATTACGCTTTTTATTAGTTATTAATTAAGAACATTTAAGGATCAACAGATTATAAAAAATGGTTTTGTGCTCGGTTTTAGAACAAATACAATAACGGTCTTTACATTTTAGAGATGATTAATCAGAATAATGATAATTATTTTTCTTTTATTATAGACACTTTGGGCTGTGATTAACTGGACGGTGACCGTCCAATCCTATGCATTTATTAGCCCACCATTGATAATACGACACGTACTAAAATATGCATCTAATTTCTTTGGAATGTAATGAAATTATTTGATTCATTAGTATAGCTGTAAGCATTTATTTATAAATCGTGTTAGCATGAAACTTATTGAGCTGCAAAATATAAAATGTAAATTATACGAAGAATAAAATAAGTTTGACGGAAAATGCTTATTGATTTTCGCCCGGTCTGGCGAAATGTGGTGGCGAAATGTGTGCTCATTTGACGTCTCGGCG
>NW_026686303.1:0-1563 GCF_943735745.2 Anopheles bellator | reverse complement strand
CAAATATGATGTCTATCAAACGCAACGTAAATAATGTATGAGACGTACGATGAACTTCTGTCTTCTCTCCCTTCTGTCCACGTGTTTCATTCTTCTGCCTTCTGTCCCGCTCATCCTTTACACTATTATATGATCGTAATTGAAATCTAGAAGGCTGTAGCAGCTCGTTGCTATCTCTCTCTCTCTTTCTCTTTCTCTCCCTCTCTCTTTTTCTTTTTCTCTTTTTCTATCTCTCTCACATTCTCCCCATATTGCCCTTGGACGTATTTTAAGGATTGGGGTTGTCGCCCTCCCCCCACCACGCACCCTACAAGGACCAAATTTGGTCACATGATTTCTCAGGTGACCATCAACAATTGTGCAAGATTTGACTCAATTCGATTCATAACTTGTGGAGTAATCAATGTTTTAACAGTTCGTTTGTATGGGAGGGGTAAGAAGGAGGGGGCGGAGGGGTTTCTAACCATGACGTTGCTCATCCTTAGCCCCTAAAACCCCTGTGTGGCAAGTTTCGAGTCAATCGGTCCAGTAGTTTCGGAGTCTATAAACCGCACACAAAACGGAGCGTCATTTTTATAATATAGACTAGCGGACCCGGCGAACTTCGTCTCGCCCAAAGTTGGGTTTTAGTGCATGAAACAACATGAAACATGAAAAGAACACATTGATACTGAAAGTTCGTTAAGAACTTCATATTGTTGATTTCAGTTCGGTTTACTGAAGCGCTGCTGGATACACAATGTTTTTAGTTTTTCCGCCCGGTGCATACACAAACAAATCTGATGGTTTTCCAACTCGGGAACAGGCAACATACAATTGACCGTGAGAGAAGCAATCATTTTCTAGGTTTAATCCACATACTTGTAATGATTGTCCTTGCGCCTTGTTTATTGTCATTGCAAAAGCGAGTCGCACGGGAAACTGAACGCGTTTAAATTCAAAGGGTATATCGGTCGGTATGATGGGAATTCGGGGTAGTAGTACATCTTCTCCTTTAAACTTTCCAGTTAAAATGGTGGCTTCGATAATGTTGTTCATTAACTTTTTTATGGTAAGCCGAGTGCCATTGCAAAGTTTTGGCGCATTGATATTTCTCAGAAGAATGATGGTGGCTCCAACCTTTAACTTCAGAATATGTGGAGGCAGTCCTGGTAAATCTAGCGAGTTGAGAAATTCTAGACGGCAGTATGAGAAATGTAGACGGCAGTATGACCATTCTACCTAATTGATTCAGGTCAATTTTCCCATCACTTCTTATTGCATCACGCAGATGGATATATTCCTCGGATCGTAGCTTGGTTTGGTTCAAACGAATAAAAAGCAACCGTTCCGTTTCAATTTTCGCGTACATATCAACGATAAACTGATGGAATAGCTCTCGGCACATCAGAAGATGATTGTTTTTTTCTTCACGAATCATCAACCTAAATGCATAATAATGCATTGCGCTTACTTTTTTATCGGTTACCGCACCCGTTCGCGGATCTATCATTTTTATATTAAAGTGGTATCCATCCTCTCCTCGACAGAATAATATTGGATACTGCAAGGCATCGTAAGAAC
>NW_026686302.1:0-1563 GCF_943735745.2 Anopheles bellator | reverse complement strand
TTTAGTGATTATATTTTCAATTTCCCTTTCCATCTTCCGGTCAAAAGCCGCGCCCGAGGGCCCCGCACGTCCAACGGGTGCGACCATAAGGGTAGTTTTCGTCCCTCGTTTCCGGTTTTCATCGTCGTCGTCGCCGTCGTCGTCCTCGTCGTCGTCCTCGTCAACTTCCGCTATCGACCATCGCGCTAGTGGTCCACTCACGAGGTCCACACGGGCACGGATGGGACGATTTTGCAATATCCGGTTCGCCAGCGCTAGAGCCGGCCATCGACTAAACTAAACCGTTGGAAGGCGGGCCGGCCGGTGGTTATTAAATTCCGGAAATCGTGTCCTGATTTACGGTGATCGAATTGCGATCTACGGTCTCGGGTTTTGGGCGGCGGAATGATACGCTGGTCACGTCTACCCGTTTGCACCGCCGCCGGTTGGCCGAGGACTCTCACCACAAAAGGACGAAAAGTTTTAAATTGTGTACAAATAATCAATTTTCCACACATCTTCCATTTCGTGGCTGTCGCGGCAGAAGGTAGAAGCATGAAATTAGGTTGTAACTAGCGTACGGAGCCCAGCAAATTCGGTTAACATTACGGTTTAAATGGCGGATAAACATCCTCAGTGCGTCTCAAATCATGGGCTAAGTAGCCTCGTAAGCTGGCAACATTGAACGGCGATCCGAAGCCGATGCTCTCGATCCACCACGTGAGTTTAAAAATACACTAAACGCTGTTCCTATTTTTATGTTCGAATTGCCACGAGTTGGTTGCTTAGCAGCGCGCGGTGCATAAGTCGGGTCCTGTGGCGCAATGGATAACGCGTCTGACTACGGATCAGAAGATTCCAGGTTCGACTCCTGGCAGGATCGCGCTCTCTCAAGGAATTGTGCTCCTCTTTTTGCACGAAATTGAGAAAAGAACATGAAATAAGAAGAAGGGCATGCTGTGCCGTTCCGTACCGTGTGCTATGATTAGATAAGATTTATATGCCTGCCCTTGACCCACTTCGCTGACGTGACTGACCGATTATATAGGAAACGTACATTTTGCGACTCACCAACACACATACAGCTTTCTCCGCCCGTCGTCTGCCGGGCCTTATCTTATCATTCCGTCGCCTACCGTTTGCCGATCGCGCCGTATTGAAGTTCGCTGCTCTTCGCAATTAATCCCTCGCCAGGGTGCGCTGCTTCCGGGCGGATCGGAATGTGAATCGAACGAACGTCATAATTTCGGTTCCACTTCAGCTGCGTGGAGAAAAAATGAGAGTCAGGAAAGCAGCAGATTAACTTCGAGCGAGAACCGAACGAAGGGTCACCGAGAGGCGAAAGGACATACATCATTGAAACGTGAAAAAGCCGCTTACGGCGAAACGTTTCCCGTCAACGACATTACAGAGAGAGAGATAGAGAGATCTAGAGTAGGAGAGAGGAAGAGAGAACGTTTGATAATAAATAATGATTATAAGTTACGTTTCCATCCTTTTGTTTTTGGTGCCACGACTTTCCACGGGATTTTTCTACCGAATTCGTTCAAATATTGCCATTATGCCGCTCGGAGGAAAACTTTC
>NW_026686301.1:0-1564 GCF_943735745.2 Anopheles bellator | reverse complement strand
CGCCGGAGAGCGAGCAGAGAAAGAAAGAAAGCAGAAAACAAAGTGTATGTGCTCGGGAATCCTGTGGTGCTGTGGTTCCGAAAACGCAAGACACGAGCTCGAGGCAAGCGACGAACCCCGAAACGAGAGCGAGCACTGAACTGACTCGCGAGATCGAGAGAAGGAAATGCGAAGGAATTCCTCACCGAAAGCTCGCGCGATCGCACTCGCACTCATGAGTGCGGAGAGCTTTCGGTGAGCGAAATAGTTTATTGTTCTGCCTGGGCCACGATCGGGTACGCGTTTCGCCCGATCAAGCGCAACTAGCAACAATTAACGTGTAAACTGTCCGATTAACTTGAAAGATATTCGTGAACCAAAAAAGAGGAATACACTCGCTAGTTTGCATTTAAATGAGCGCCCCGAGGGTCGCACAATCAAACGTACTGCCCCATTTTGTCAGCTATAAAAGCCCGATGCCGCGAGCTCTGGTCCGGGTGCAGTTGTCTGGTGCGTTGATGCGACTTCTTGGCAGTAAGCTAAGAAACTCCGACTCTCGGGGCCCGTGAGAATTGTGTTCGAACGGGCCGCGATTCGCGAGAAAGCATCATGCATCACCCCGAGCGGAAGATCGCACGGATCGGATGGGAAAGAATAGAAGGGGCGTCGATACATAGGCGTCTGGTTGAGTCAGCTGCGTGGAGCCGGTCTTGTTTTGAATCTGGAGGCTGATGGTAGTACTCATTGAAGTCGCGTAAACCAGAGTACGATTCAATGTTGATGTAAAGTTGGAACACAATTTTCTTTCATTACGTTTTAGTATTGAATTGATTGTACTACGGATTAAGAGGTTTCAATTGCTTTTCAAGAGGGTTGTCAACTCTTTCTCTTTTTATTGCGTTTTTTTATGTATTTTATGATAGTTGCCGTTGGCATTGTTATACCGTTTGTTTATTACTTGTGAAAACCAGGAAAGAATTTTCAGTTACTAAACGTATATTTTACTTAATACGCTCTATTGTGCGGCCAATAAGATAATTGGCTTACAAATCGAATATTTGTATGTTACTTTGCTGAGGAATGTTCAAAACAATTCCTTTCTCTTTTTATACTTATTTTTATGTATGATGGATTCTCCGACAAATTTTTGATGTACAGGGGACAACGAAATAGGTTCAACTCTTCATAGTGATAGTTGAGTCATACCAAAAATTGATCATTTCAGAGCAGCTTTTCTCTCTTTTTTCTTTTTACCTTAGATTCAAAGCATGCCGATAATAAAAAAACATTCTTTTTCTAAATTGGGCTTAGCTAGGTGCGTAATTTTCCAGAAAACAAGGCCAGATTTGTCTACATTCTATAGAGTACTGATTTTAGTTTTTGTCCAATATTTTAGGCGGATTGAAAAGGGTTTGTGGAGGAGATTTTTACTATACGTTTATCGTTTTGATGTTGATTTCTTGCGCCAACGAATATTGAATATGAGAAATACGACCTACGATTCTTCATAACAACCCTTGATTATCTAATCGATTGCTCTCTTCTCTGTGGTCGCATTGCTCCAAAACTAACTTCCAATCAATAC
>NW_026686300.1:0-1564 GCF_943735745.2 Anopheles bellator | reverse complement strand
ACTCCGGAACGGGGTTCTCGTGCATGGGTTCGAAATGATTTCATTTTTTCAAGATTTCCAATTTCCTGCCCAATAGAAACTCCTCGTAAACGGCCACCGGACTCCCTCCACCCAAGTGATCGGATGATGATCGCAATCGCGAGCGCCATCGATCGTGCACGATGTGTTAATCTGTACTCTACTCTGCGCTGCCCAGATCCGCCCCCATTCGAACCGCCAAATGCTCCGTGGCGAAAATTGAAGAAATTTTTTACAACGATGCGGTTCCATTTGGGCCACTTGTGGTGTGGCAACACTGTTGCTGCAGCTGCACGATGTTTGCCTTTTTGGCGTTTCTGTTTCGCCGTTCTCTCCTGTAAACAGTTTTAACCACCCACCGTATTAGTAACACAGTGGCCGGAAAGTCCCGGGCCTAAGAAAAAAAACTCATTTTATGTTTGTTCAAAAGTTGCTTTATTCATCAAAATACAATCCCCATCACTTGCACCAGCTATGAAACGATTTATCTAGCTTCAAAGTGGGACTCAGTTCTCAGCGACAATTGTTTCGATTGACCTGTGACACACCTGTGTTTATTTTTCTTTTGCCATATGCAGTCGTTTGTTTGCAATTTCGGTTTTCAAACGCTCCAATAATGTTATAATCGCCTCATTTGGCTAGATTTGAGACTTTTCTGCCCATGCGTTAGAAGGCGGCCACCAACGGACACTTTGCGAGGCCAATATTTACTTTTTTCCGATCAAAACGCTCCGTATGTGATTTCTTCACTCTCTTGGTCGCCTCAATCCACCGATGGTGGTCGGTTCGGCGGAACCGAAAAGATAACCGGCCTCGCATGCGAGATCCACCAACGTTACGCGAGTAGTGTACGCGTTTTCTTTGTGGAGTTTTCCAATGTTTTCCCCCGATACAACCAGACTTATACTGCGCACAGCGCGGTCTGTCTTTGTTATTGTTTCCCTCTGCAGATTCTTCTTGGCTGGCCACAGGGAGAGAGTTGTTTGTTTCCATTAGCGCAGCGTCCACGATAAGTGTGCTTGCTGTCAGCAGTTTGCCAGCTGGCTGGTGAACCTGCAATCTCGTGGTGGAAAAAGTGAAGCTAATAGCTTTCCATCCCCTTCCGTCCCGCTGGTCAACGAACAGAAACGGAGCATTTAATGGTGCAAGACGCACAGACACACGCGCACAATTTGGAAAACGGTTTCCCATTGCAGTCGTACATTTCCCCGTGCCGTTGGTTCGGAAATGAAAAGTGAAGAGGAAAGCCGTAAAAGCATAAATCACGCTCCTGTCCGAATCCGTGGCGCATTTTCCGATGTTTGCTGTGTTCCAAGAGGGAAGGAATTTCGGGCCATTCCTTCACGGCAGTGAAGTTTCCCGACAATATGCTGGTGGCTGAGAGTTGTGCTCGTTCAATAGTGCAATGATTACTTTTCTGTCCGATCTTGGACACACCTTTGATAAGGTTTCGCAATCAACAAATTTTTAAACTAGCTTTTACTGACTTGGGTTTGTTTTCCTCTTCTTTGTGCAGACATCATCGACCAGCTGGTTTCGAAACTAA
>NW_026686299.1:234-1566 GCF_943735745.2 Anopheles bellator | reverse complement strand
GGAAAATGATATACCGTGACCAAGTGGGGGCCGAGGGAGAACGAAGAGAAAGATGGGTGATTGCGACAGATACGCGACTAGGTCAAAACTTTAACTGGAACATTTAAACAACCCGGAACCATACGGGGCAATGCATAATGAGGGCATGAAAACAATCCGGAAACCAAGTGGGCAAAGCGTTGCGAGGAAGACGCATGCGAGAGTAGGATAGATATTAATTAAGTACGCATGTACTGAAGGCGACAAAAATCATTATAAGTTTTATGTATAAATAAAGAAAGCGGCCACGCCGGGAAAGATTGATTGTTAAACTGGACCTTCGACGTGTAAGATCTTTGTTCGAGTTCAGGTTCGTCAGTCCGCTCCGATCGTAGGTGATTGAAGTAAGTATTTTCCACTTCGGGAAAATATTGCAAGGATACAGAGTCCTTCGGGAAACGTGTCCTTTGCAGTTGAATATAAGCAGATTAGGAAGCTACAAGGATACGAAAGGGAGGTACAATTGCTCAATATGTTGCATGTCGAATCGGCCGAATTGGCAGACATGCTGCGTAAATTTAATGATGTTTTCTTTATGGAAGGAGATAAACTTACGCAGACCAAGGCAGCCGTCCATGAGATCGAAACCTCGACAAAAGTGCCTATCTATAAGAGGCAATATCGGTTCCCGGAGGTAACAAAAATTCATTTAAAAGAGCAGATTGACGAAATGTTAGAACAAGGAATTATCCAACCTAGCACAAGCCCGTACAACGCCGCCCGAAGACAGCCGCTTGAGGACCACGACAACGCCGCCCGAAGACAGCCGCTTCCAGAGCCACGACAACGCCGCCCGAAGACAGCCGCTTGAGGACCACGACAACGCCGCCCGAAGACAGCCGCCCCAGACGCCGCCGAAATAAGATGAAGGCCTTCTACCACAGCGTCATTGGGTGGATCGTGAAACAGATGATCGTCGCAGTTCGAGAACTCCAGCAGCACCAACGTCGAACCCTTGACGACCCTACGACAAACTGGGACGTCCGCTTCGCCATCGCGGCGGCGATGACGAAGCAGGAGTGGGAACACGTCTTCCGAGGAAGGGAAGAGGAGTTCGCCGCGGAAGAAAAGGGGCCAGCGGGCACCCTTGAAGACGGGGAAATATGGGAGTAGTGAAGAGCCCCAACTTGGGGACTCTATTTTACTGAGACAAAACTCGTAATAAAAATGAAACACGTTGACACATTTCAATCCGTTGAAGCGACCCGACCCACCTGCACCCACCTCTCTAGTCGGGGCTCGGACGCTAAAAAGGGGGCGCGGCGTTCGAGTACCCCTTTCCGGGGGGGGGGG
>NW_026686299.1:0-134 GCF_943735745.2 Anopheles bellator | reverse complement strand
CCCCGGCGCCAACGACCTGGAGCACGCCAACTCGCTGACGGTGCACGTCGCGGAACGCAACCACATGCAGCTGACGTCGCTGGACGACAACCCGCACGATCGGCCTGGAGCGCGCCCAGGCATAATTGGGTCAA
>NW_026686297.1:0-1566 GCF_943735745.2 Anopheles bellator | reverse complement strand
GCTACATGAGCGTGACAGAGACAAAAAAGTTGTTCGGTGTTGCGCTTTCTTTCTGGCCTTTGGTGAGAAACGAATCGGCGCTCAGATATTTCGTCTCAGTATGGAAAATATGAGTGACTTTTTTGTTCGGGTAAGGATCACAGAACTCATTTACTCCGGTAAAACCGCCATACTGAGAGGGGGCATCTCACGAGTCGAAATCCGCGGCTAGATAAATGAAAAATTGAGCGATTGTTTTGTTCGGGAGTGGACAAAATTGAGTGCCCGAGCTACCCCTCTGCCTGCGACCGGGGCGAGGAAGGCTGAAACGGATGAATCCGAACGCCCCTCTGACTCCGACGAGGACGAGAAAGGGCGAGCGGGCCGATTCATGAGGGTCCGCTCGTTGGTAGGAAGGTAAAAGAGCGGGAGAAACCACGATAGGAGGGTGTTTCATGCGCTAGCTTGTGGGTTTCATTTACAGGGAGGGTAGGGTGTCAGTGCCGAGAGGCCATGCAAACGCAAAGACGAACAGACGAGGGAAAGGAAAAGGAATACAAAAAAAGAGATAGCGAGATTGAGTAAAAATTCTAAATTCGAGAGAGACCGGGTAGTCGAATTTTGTGCCCCGGGTCAAGTGCAAGTGCGTGTTTTTCGTTCCATCGTGTGTGATCCTGATAGAAATAATCCAGGTAAGTTTATTCGACAGTATTCGGTCACAATAAAATAATGTTGAAAGCTTTTCGCTTTGCTCGTTTCAGATGTCCAACTAAACTAGCATGCATAGGATTCCAATACAACACTTGTAACGCCTCGACCACAGTATGAGTTTTCTCTACAGGTTTTTTGATAAGCTACCCGAACAAAAAAATCGCTCAATTTTTCATTTTTCTAGCCGCGGATTTCGACTCGTGAGATGCCCCCTCTCAGTATGGCGGTTTTACCGCTATAAGCTGAGTTCCGGCAAATAATAGCGGAAGACTGTATGCGAGGGAGTGCCTTATAGCGGAATCCTGAGGCTTATAGCGGAAGAAATCGTATGGGCGCCGTGAGTGTTTTCCCCCACATTTTTATTCTTTCTTCCCCTCATCCCATACACCCTCTCAATGAACTGTCAAATCGTTCTGCTGTTGTAAACAAAGTGTTGCATTTATTCATAACCACCAATTACAATATTTTCACAATTGTTTCACTATTCCACCATGTACATGCACTTTTCACTTATCTCTGCGTGTACGTAGAGTGTATCCATCCCTGAATCCTGTATTCCATGTATCCTGTATCATCCGCCCTATCGACATTGTCCCGTACGCTTCTAATGGTCAGCTGAAAATGGAAACAGACGCGGTGCACTTTCACTATTTAGAAGTAAATACTTATCGAGAAATGCTTCCCGATGCTTAAATTTACTTACCGAAATAAGCAACAGCTTAGAATTCACAATTAAACACTATTTTTACACCGATGATGCTTCGTCGATTTGCTTGCGTCGTTCGTTCTGTGTTCCTGCATGAAACTAAGAGTTTCTAACAGTTTGACATTGGAGTGCCGGACTGGATGCTACATGAGCGTGACAGAGACAAAAAA
>NW_026686296.1:0-1567 GCF_943735745.2 Anopheles bellator | reverse complement strand
CAATCGCAACTCGGAATTACAAACGGAACGGCCCGCCCACCCGCTGGAGGTTCCCAAGGCCCCCCCCAACCCGTGCCACCAGCGCTCCCCGGGGGCACATCAGGTGGGTGGAGGCTGAAGGGGGCTGAAGCACACGGCGAAGACGAAGAAGATGCGGCGGTGGCGAAAACTGTGTGCGCCTTTCGCACACAGTTTTGTGATTTGTTTTCCCCATACCCCCCCCCCCCCCCCCCCGTGTGCAAGGACATTCATGATTACATCCATCCCTTGTTTCTTCTTCTACTCCCCCGGCCTGCTCCCACACCGGAACATGGATGTGTGAACACACATTCGCATAATTGTCTTTCACGAACCGATTGTTCCCTTCGGTTGGGGATAGGGAGGGGAGGGTGTGGGGGTGGCGAGGGGTTGGAATGACAAGCAAGAGCTGTGTGCGTGCGGGTGTGTGTCTCCATGTCCTTTCCGCTTTCGCGTGAACGGCGAACGACCAAAGGGTAACACGTAATTCTTCTTGTTCCCCATCCGATCATTTATCCGGGTCTCTCTCTCGCTCTCTCTCTTTCTCTCTCTCTCTCGCCTGCTCCCCAGCCACCCCCCTCCGTCAACCAACACCTTCAGCCCTCCTGCATCGGCCCTGCTGGGCTAACTGGGCTAACGAAAACAGCTCTTCAACGACGGGCCGGCTGCCGTCAGGGCTTGGGCCAACTAGGACCAAACGGAAGAAGGTGAACGAATGGGAGGCAAGCTGGTGAGGGGGGAGGGTGTGGGGAGTTTGGAAACCCCCACCGGGGTTGGGGATAAATTTCCGGAAGTGCAACTAATGGCGAATCGGTAAGCAAGTCAGCTCAAAATTCGAATCCCAGCATCCAGCACTCGATTATAAACGCAATCGAAACCTCGAGGTCCTGGGGGGTGCGGCGAGGCATTTGGGCACTACCGGTTGGCCAGGGGCTAGGAGATTCTGGCAGCACCAGCTCTACGTGAGGGTCAACAAGTTTCGGTACGATACTTCGGTGGATCTTAAAAGCATTGATACTCATGACATGACCATCCCACCGGAGGCTTGGCGAGGCACATACGCTCACCTTTGTAACAGTTTCCCCTTCATTTAACAAGCAGTCTGTGCATTAGGCAGCTCAGACGTTCTGCTATGCTACTCCATTAATCACTTTTGCGCTCTGTAACGGTGTAGTTTCACGCCATGTCGTTGTAGGTCTCCAACAAACATCACCTGTTTCTATCAGCACATCGCCTATTGTAAGTCCAAGAAATACTGTCAGCCGCAACTTTATATAATAAACAAAGGAATGAAGCTCCTTGAAATGAAACCTTTGACAGGTGCCCTAATGCTCTTGAAGACTACGTGAAGCTTTCGGTCAGCTACACTCAGTCAACTATCTATAGGCGCACCCACGTTTATACCGTATCTTCCAAACCGTCTTTTCGATTCTACTTCTGGTTTTGGGACTTTTTTAAGTAGGAAAAATTATGAATAAACCCATTTAGTTGGATTGAGTTTGTTTGATTTTTAGCTTTTTTTCGACCAAATACGATATAGGCACTGTCA